>NC_046660.1:97499744-97517222 GCF_010883055.1 Belonocnema kinseyi | reverse complement strand
CTTTCGTGAACAGCTCCTCGATAAGAGGATGCACGGTATCTTCCACAGAAATTTGAAGGATCAATCAATGTCTTGTGAGCTAACGTTTGCTTTCCTTAAATCCCCCGGATTGAAGTCTGGTACAGAGGGTTTCATTTTTGAATGCCAAGACGGTGTCATTTCCACCTTAACACACCGTCGCCACATTTTGAACCAAGACGTTCCCGACGATAGCTGCAGGGCGTGCTATGCACACCCCGAGCATTTGGCTCATATACTATCTAATTGTCCAACTCATGCGGGAACGACATACAATGCGACACTAAAGGTACTTTATTACCATCTCTGTCACTCTTACGGCATTAACCTTAATATCGCTCCTCTAAATGCTCCTTCGGAAATCGAGTCAATTGTCGAGAATGGGAAGTGCCGCGTATACTGGAACTTTATATTATCGACAATTGTTTCGGTTGCAGACTCGAGGCCTTACGTGGTTCTTCTTGACTTCGAGAAGCGAACCATGTTCGTTATCGAATTTTCAGCACCAGCTGACAAAAACATCATAGCCAAGGAGAATGAAAAGAAAATTGAGGTATCTCTATACCTCTATTTATACCTCATAAGGGAGTTGCAAAGATTTTACCCGAAATATTCTGTTAAACTAATCGTCCTTATCATCGGCGTTCTTGGAGGTGCCAAGCTTTCAGTCGTTAATAGCCTGAAAAGCATCCCTGCATGTCAACAATATGCTAAAACATTTGCGGAAAAAATGCAGAAGGCGGTAGTCCTTGGGTCGCCCCGTATTCTTAAGGTGCACGAAACTTTTGCCGGATCGTCGTATTGATTCCGTTACAGACTGTAACCACCTATCTCACGGTTGTGAGACGTGGTTGTGGCTGAAATTTTGCCGCGATTTCGCTGGCAGCGGGTGCAATTTTTCAGATTAGCACCCGCTCCCGGCGTAATCCTGCGGTTGTCCTTATGACAAATTTTCAATTATATATATATATATATATATAATATTATTCTTAATATTATAATTTCTAAAGATTAATTATAATTAATAAATTTAACAAAAGCTATATAGTTTAATATATTAAAACATTACACAGGAAAACCTCAAGGCATAATTATAACATACCAAAGACGTTTCTTGGCGAAAGTTCGTTACCAGTCTTGAGGTAAAAACTTAAACTATTTATTAATATCATTTTCATTATTTTGTACCGTGTTTCTGAATTTAAAAAACATTTTGAACTTAATTTGGTTCTCCTGAAAAATTTTCGATGAGTGACTTATAGAACTGTATACGGACTACTAACAAGAGCTGTACTCTGTGTGGTGGAGCAATTGAAATATAAAATATATTAATTTTGTTAGAAAGTATGAAGATTTCCTATTAATTTGCGGTTAACCTCGTTTTCGAAACACTTAAAGCCCTGAACTGTTCGATCACCCGAAACAATGAAGATAAAAAAAAGATAGAAAAAAAGAGTTAAGAAAAAGGTCGATGAGGTGATGGCAAGAACGATTATCGATAGGTAAATGGTATAGTAAATATTGAATACTAAAATTGAAGTTTCTTGTTCGTTGATTTCGCGCTTCTATTGGATAGGAGAAGCCAAGAGAGGAAAGATTTCGTGAGAACTCGAAAAACGCTCGAGGCTAAGGGTGGATCGAGAGGCCAGCACGGAGAGATAGAAAACAGATCTTGCACCCTCTCGGCATTCAAGATGAAATAGGTTTGTTCGTACTTCGGCATCCCCCTTCTTTCACTCGATCCCTGTCGTTTCATCAATATTAATACATGGCCTGGAGGCGCTCCTTCTAAACAGTTTTATTCCAGCCAGTCGCGAATCAATCCGGCCTGTGCCATCGGTACCACAGCACTGTCGATTTTTCTTTTTTTTCCCCTTTTGCATTTTCATCGGAGGCCCATTTTTAATATTAGTTCCCTTTGCACTCGTTCGCATGCGTACATACATATGTATGAGATCTGAAAATCGCAGGAAAGCTCTTGCTCGCATACAACTCGAGTCAGCACCTGACGCCACCAGACCTTGAACTTGATTGCAACTCGAGCGAGGAACTCGACGTCTACTTTGTTTTCTTCTCTCGTCTTGTATTACGAATTTAATTAGAAAACTTTCCTTTCCGAACCTGTCTCCATTGAATTAAGGGCATATTGAACTCTGTTAGAAGTTAATGCAAATGAATTTGATTTGTTTTAATCATAGAAGACAATAATATTAATTGAATCTTTGTGGATTTTCTATTTGGTATTTAATTAATGTCGCCCTAGAATTTTATTTAACTAAATTGATCTTTGGTAAATCTAAGTAATAAGAGATATAAATAATAAATGATCCATAGACCCATCACTTAAGCTATTTTTAAACGATGCTTTCCGAAATTCGGGAAGCAAAGAGAGGAAGGAATTCCAGCAGGGTAGACATTCATTACATATCGTATTAGGAGATACGTAGGGTTTTGTTCAGTTAAGTTGAAATCCTTCTGGTATTACGTATGTCACAGGGCGATTTATATAGCACCGGCGTGTATTATGCAATTAGCGGTAAATCTAGTAACTCGGCCTCGGCGTGTTCTATTGCAGACGCCCTAATTCCTGGATCGCAAATCAATCGCATTAGTGCTATATGGCTGGACCATATGTACTACACTCCGAGAATCGCCATAGATATTTAAGTGGTTAACCCGTCTTGTCCTTTCTTGGATCTTCCAGGTTGAAATATTACACCAGGACCCAATAATGCTTTTCACACAACTTCTTTAAGAAATTTATCAAGTTAAGTATCCTTTCTGATTACCGTCGGGTCAATACATATCGAGGGGTTAGTCGCTGAGAATTTTTAGATTACTGCGATGGAAATCTTAGAACTCTTTGAGGAATTCTTAGAAATTTTGAAAATCTTTCGCCAATCGTGGATCATTCACATTACGAATCATTCACACATTCAAACGTTATTGATGCACACGCTGCCTCGGTGAGCCGAACTAACGACCGAATCCATCCGACACCGCCGAGCTTACCCGAGTCTGATTTCTGCCCGAGAGTCCCTTTCTCGAGAAGTTTTGGAAACCTGGACAATCGCAGCAATCTCAAAGAAATCTTAGCACTCTCTATGCGAATTCGATTGAGACTGCCACATTGATAGTTTTAAGATTTATAAACAAATTACTGCCTCCTGATCTGCAGCTCTAATCCTCACATTTTCTTTAGAAAGCCGAATAGGTTAAGCATTCTCATGACCCTGAGGTCGGTCGTGGATATCAATAACCAATCTTGAGGGTATTTATCAACTGAGGATTGTAATATCCCTCCTCAGATCTTTCATTCGATGTCCAGAAATGTTTGTATATCCTAGGCTCTTCAGCTCTTGAACATTCTTTGATATAGACCGGAAAATGGGTAAACCTATGGAATTGGGTTTACTTCAGTTACATTGGGGATGATTTTCCATGTTCTGGTATATTGAGCGAGTACTTTGGGAACGTCAAAAAAATAATAAAGTCTCCGAAAACCTAAATTTGTCAAATTTTTCAAAAAAACTCCTGGATAACAGACCAATGTTTTCGGTTAGCCTTAAAGTTAGCTGTTTCTCATGATTCTGTGATATAAATTTCTCGAAGAGAATCTTTAGAAGTCTGATAAATATCAGTCTAACGATCTTGATCAACCTAGAGTATTCACCAAAAAAATTCACATAACACATCAAGTCGAAGATCTAGGTCTTTAAAGAAGATTTTAGAGCGATTAGATGAAATTGAATCCATCGATAGAAATAAATGGAACTCATTAGGTAAACTTTATTAATTCTATTTTTATTTTGAATCCCTCGATTCACTCTTACGTCTATTTGATTTCATATTCCCAATAATCTTTAAGTCGGCCCTTCTATCGAGTTTCTAATTTCTTTATAATAATAACAAAAAAGATACACTTCAGAATTTAAACAGTCTTGGAGTAATGTGTTTCCATATTACGTTTGCTCAAAAGTACACATTCGCGTGACCGCAGGCTAATGACAATGACGGTGAAACCGGCTGCTTATATCGGCAGCCGGCAAGTCGCTTATACAGCAGGGCAAACATGGAAATTCACTGCCATGCAATTCCTTACTACGGCCACGAGCGACAACTACAAACCCGGTTGGTAGTTTGTACCATCGCCACTACTACCACCCTCGTTCCACGAAACCACCAGGGATAATGTACGTGGCTGTAACTTACGGCCTCCCTTTTCTGTCTCTCTCTTTCTCTCTCCAGGTCCCCACACCCGTATAACATTATATTACGACGGGCTTTGTGAAATAGGACAATACACTAAATATGCTCGGCCTCCTCCGTGCTAGTCTGCACGAAATACAAATGTGGGTCGAGCGATCTTTCTTCCACGTTTTTGTCCCTGCCGACGCGACGCTGCACCCACTTCCGGATACTGGAGAGGAAACGCGAAAGAGGTGGAACTAAGATACCAACTCAAAGATCGTTTTACTAAGTGATTTCTGGATGTTTCAGTATCTAGGTTTTAATAAATGTTCGCTTTTACGAAATTGTTTTTCATATTTTTGAAAAAAGTGCTCGGATTGAAGGCAAAATGATCTTATTCGACACTAATAATCTAATCAGCTATAATCGTTTTGTTTGTTTTGAAATTTATTCTAAACTAAATTTTTTAAATTATTAAGTCTTAGAGTCCCTGTGGGATAACATATATAGGGAGCTAAGGGTACAGATTAGAGTGCAAAGGATGAATTAAAGATTTTAATGTACACTACCGTCAAAAATTTTCGGTACTATTAAAAATCCCTCATTACTTTCAAACGTGATTACTCGTTCGAAAATAGAGCGAGAAACTTTCTTAAAACCCCGTTGAAAAGCTTTTTCAATTCGGTGCAATTAAGCTCTAATAGAAGCATTTTTAACCTTTTGGAGGGACCTTCATATCCCTTCAAGTTTCAGTCGTTGATTACTGGTGTCGAACGCAAGAGCGGTGGTCTACGAGAATATCTCAGATTTAGTTTCTTAATTTCTACTCATGCTGTGACTTACGATATTTAGGGTGGAAAAAAAACAACTGAAATTTACAGTAGATAATCTGTGAAATCTCATCTTCAATTCCATCAATAAAAATTTAAAAATATTCCAGAGTTCCCAAGATATAAAAATAAATGTACAAGCGTGTCTGCGTCGAGTCTCAGTCGGCGAGCACCGAAGATGCTCAGACTCGCTGCTAAAGCGACTGAAATTCGGAGCAGGCACGCTTGGGCAATTTTAGTCGTATCTCGAGAACCCGTCAAGATTTTTTATAACTTTTATTGGCTTAAATTAAAGATGATACTCCAAAGACTAAAGCGGTTTGAAGTATATTCTTTTCAAAAGATTGCTCGCTCAATTTTTGAACGAGTAATCACGTTTTAAAGTCAGCAGTGATTTTTAATAGCACCTTCGCTGATCGTATCCACAACTATTTCCGAGGTTAGTGTTTTTTTTACTACCAGCTTTCTAAAAAGTAGGTTCATAATTACTAAAAATGAACCATTCATATATGATTATAAAATAGTGCGTGTCTAAATATAGAAAGTAAACATTCTTAGTGATAATAGAAAATACTTATCTCTGTGCGTAAATCGATCTATTTATTCTTCGTATCCAGTATCAACAAAATTCTCTTTAGATGATAAATAATAAAAAAGTCTAAAATTTAACAACTACAAAACGACCATTACTTACAGTTATCGTACATTTTCTTTTTTGTAATAAGTTTCTAAATGTTGAAATTATTATTCGCGATTGAACGTAATAGGAAGGCTTCCTCATGAATTTATTTCAATGGCAAAAAATGCCATACTTAAAAATAGATATAGTCTTAAACTGAAATACATTAAAAGTAAAAAAATCTTCAAGTCGTCATTATCACTGTCACTGCAATAGTCCGATCTACTAGTTCTACTGCATATCTGCAATTTACTTCAATTACAGATATTCAATTCAATTGACGGACAAATTTTTAATTACAATTTATCAATTGGATATTAAATACAAACCACTACTCTCGAATTGAATTGCGTTGCACCGGAGTTCTTGATTGACGACTCCTATTTCGCGATAGCAGTCAATCGATTTCAATTGAATCTTTTTTTTTGCATGGACACATACGAAATATTGTTTCAAATTTGGACTTTTGAATGTAACCCGTGCAGAAATTGCCAGATATTAGCCTTATTTCCGACTTGGGCAGCAGATGGCACCCCATTTATTTCAGGGCCTAAAGTGTGATGATTCCGAATCTCCCAACTTTCAATTTAAAGTATCGAACGTTAAAAATATTTCAATTAATAATTCAAAAAGTGACAAAATAAGTGAAAAAAACGCCAAAAGCGAAGACAAGATTAGTGAGTAGGTATCGTATACTTCAAAATATCCCTGAGATACGTTATGCTGCCGGTTATACTGTGTTTTTCGACTTTTTCCGTTTGCTCCAAAAATATTTTTTAACAAATATTTTGTTTCTAGTCTTACACACTTCAATATTTTCATATCGTCATCTGCTTAATAATATGATTTTTACATTCTCAAATTTCAGTTTAGGAGGTGATATTTACAATGTTAATATTATTTAGAAACTCCTTTTGATTAGAAATAATAAAAATGGGCCCGATCGGGGCCAGAGCGGGTTATCTCTGGGCGCTGCGATTGGGCCCCGATCGGGTATCGCGTTTCATTTCGAGTCTGGCCCCGATCAGGTTCATATTATAATTTCTGCACGGGAATTGGAGAAGAGAATATAACCTATAAATATATAACCTCATAATTTAATTTCCTCGGCAGTTATATTTATGGTTATATTTGTACTATTAGAGTCGCAAAAATTAGTTTTTAAAAATCACTAACTTCTTCCTTATTTTTCCCTGAATCATTCATCATTTTCCTTGACCATTAATATTTGAATATCAACACATTCTAATCTTGTAACTTTTTATAATAGATTCTTTTGTAAATGGAATACAACAATTTTAAATTTTAGTTAAAAAAAATCATTTATTATGCTTAAGACAGCCTCATTCACTTTAAAACAATAAACTTTTGAAACCGAAAAAGTGATCAAAAGTATCTAATTTCTAACCCAAGAAGGGACTAAAAGTGACTAATATTTACTGATAATATGATTAATGATCTTTTGGATTGAAAAGAGTTCGATGAAATTTATAAGAATATCAGGTGAATTTGAACAATTTCAAGATAAATTCAAAAGACTTCAAAATAATTCAAGTTCAATTCAAAAGAATTTGAAAGAAATGGACACAAATTTAAAAAATGCAATTGATTTCAGTAAAGTTGTAGTGAAATTAGAGGAATTTGAAGGGAATTGAGAAAATTTCTATTAAATTCATGTAAATTCAACGTGAATTTTAAAAACTTCAAGTAAATTAAATTCAGTAAGTTTGAAATAAGTTTAGAAAAGCTCAAGAGAATCAAAATGAATTAGGGCGAAGTACTAAGAATTCAAGGTGAGTTCAATAAACTTCAGGATCTTTTAAAATAATCTAAAAGATTTTTTATATTTCCTTTGCAATCGTTTGAAATATCTTAGAAAACCCTTTTAATTTTGAATAATACTCTGAGATCGTTAAAATTCTCTGAATTCCTTCCAAATTATTGAAATCGACTATAAATTCCTTGGAACCTTTTAAAATATTCTGAAATCTTTAAAAATCTTTAAAATATTTGGAAATACATTGAAATATTTGAGAATATTTGAAACACAGAAAAATTACTCAGTTATTATTAATAAACTCTTTCACGTTTTTTAAAGTAAGATAGATGCACTGGTAATCGTCACAGCATTAGTTATCGTGAGATGGGCCAACAAGACTTGCTCTTATCGCATGTGATAAAAAGTGCGATTTTAGGTGAGCTTAATATCCTTTGATCAAAATAGTGTTTTTTTTTCATGATAATATTTAGTTACGCGCCTGACGATAACTAACGCACTTGCTAATTTGAATGCTAATCGCAAATAAAAATTGATTCAAATCAAATATTATAATAAGTGATCAAAATTGAGTTTTTCTATACATGCTATATTCGGTTAAGCCCTTTGTGAAAATAAGAATTGTGTTTTAAATATAATTACAAGCATTTTTAATTTCCAATTTGACTTAAGGTGTCAACTACTAGTGAATTTACCTTATCTTGATATTTTTTAAATATATATTTACTTCCGACATTCTAGGAAATTATTTAAAACCCCATAAAAATTTGTTTAAATCCTATAAAATCTTTCTAATCTTTGGGAATTCCTTGAAATATTGTAAACCGCCCAAAACTTTGAAAAGCTCTCGAAAATTCCTTAGAAGTTTTAAAAATACCCTGAAATCTTTTAAATAATTTGGAATACCTGCAAATATAACTGAAATGTATTTAAAATTACTTAGAACCTTTTAAAATACCCTAAAATATTTAAAATCCTTTAAAATTTTTTAATATTATTGAAATCTAACAAAAACTCCTTGGGATAGTTTTTAAAAAGGTTTCTTTTTCAATTGGATAAAGTATCATAATTGTAAAGATTTTAATTCCAATTTAAAAAATCTTCTTAAATCTCTTGAAACTTTTTATTGCTCTTGAGAATCCAATAGTGTTTAACCTATGTGACTAAAGTGACCTTTTCATATAAAACAATGATTATAGTAACTTTATCTTTAAAAAGTGACTAAAAATTGCTACCCTGACTATGTTTGCAGAAGTGATTTGTGCAACTCTTGGACGCTTCGATCTTGAAAATAGAGTAATATAGAGAAATCAACTGAATAAAGGGTACAGCAGGGGATATAGGGAACATATGGACCGGTCTGTGAGGCTCGAATTGTTTTCAATTCGACGGAAAATATTTGCCCAATAAAGTTGAAAACGCTGGTGTTCCTAATACAATTTATATGGGATATTTAAGCTTTGGGAGTTTTCTACTCGAGATTGAAAGATTTCTTTCTTTTTTTGTTAAAGAAAAATATTTCCAATTTTTTTCAAAGTAACGGAGTTGACAATTTAATTCAGTTTAAATTATCATGCAGCTAAAGCAAGTTTAGGACATGCAGGACATGAAAGCTTCCTTTTAAAAATCGAGCACGCATGCTCGATGTCTTTTACACGCGTGTAAAAGCACGCATATATTAGGTTAACTGGGTAATAACCATTCCTTCTTCTTTACAAAGACATGCATCAAGGAAGCAATAACGCTGCGTACAGAGCGAAAGTATTTGTTTTCATTTACATAGGCGTAATGCCAAAATAGGGTGAAGGCGGCCGAGGAACGAGGAGGCCCTGGTCGTCTCCAAATCCTGCCAGCTATTTATGGAACAGTTATTGAAATCCTACATTGGACCCACGTTCATGCAAAACATGTTTTCATACACATGCACACACGGTATTTGGTCCCCTCGACTCTATTTTGCCCTCAGATGTCTTCTTATGTTGTTCTTTCGTAAAAAAAAACAGCGAGGGTTGTATAATGTGTTGTAGTTTATTAAAAAAACTCAAGCCTGAGAGAATTTTGATTTACTTGCTATTTAAAATAATTTATGAGCTGCTTTTCATAATTTTAAGAATTATAGCACTTTTCCTGAAATATTGGGAAAAAATTGAGATGAATAATAAAAGCAATACATTTGTGAAGAATAATGAAAAAGTTTCAAGTTTGATTCTTGAACGAGAAAAAGCGTAAATTACTGCAGCCAAGGAAATCTCGAGTACTATTATAAAATTCAGTAAACCACGAAGAATTTGCTACTCTACTTCACAAAGGAAGATAATTACCGATAAATTTTCACGAGTTGTCATTCCCAGATATTCCCTTTCTCTTTCTTCCGCTCATTCCTCCGAGAATAATAAAGCTAAGAAATAACGGAGATAGCGGAAACAATTAAAATAATTTTCCGCTTTGCATAAGAATCTCTAGTAGGACTTAAAATCAGAGTAAAATAATCTTCTACAATATGAAAGCACCAAGTAACAACACTTTACGAGAAATACGCTTACGACAATTTCAGTTCTTTTTTCAGCCATATAGCAGATCATTAATCCATTATGTTTCTTCCTACTTTTGCATTAGTGTTTTTTGAGTTTCCATCAGCATGTGAATGAAACTAATAAAAAAGGAATTTTGCGTATCTTTACATCCTGTCAGAAAGGAGTATCGGAGTGTGTGGAATTCAAGACCAGACTCAGTATATAGAGCGGTGGAAGAGAGCTCAAAACAAGTACGTGTTCATATGCATGTAAATTCTCAGCCCAACGAGTTACCTCTCGTCGACGCATCTTTTTAAAGCAGGAATACAATGGATTCATATACTTTCATCTTTTTTGAATGGTAAATTTCCCTCGTGTTTTCATATCTGTTACCACTTGCAAGGCGTTCCAGATTTATTCATAAAGAATCTCATTTTTTAAGTATTCAGTCAATTATATTCCTCCACTTTAGAAGATCTATACAACTTTTTAACTGAAAATTCACTTATTAACTGCGAGAAACTTGAATCTGAAAAAATAAATAATTTCTCATTCTGTTTTGCATAATGAGAAGTAAGTTCTGAATGCGCTAACTTAAACTCCAAGAAAGATATCCATTCCCTTGTACAATCCATTTTTCATAATGCAAAATTAACTAATTGAATCCCAACAAGACATCTTAATTTTGAATTTCTTATTTAAAGCGCTTTCAATATTCACATGTTCAAATATTAACATCAGTAATTTAAAACAGAATTCTTAACTCTTGGAGAATTCATACAAATAAAAATCGTTTATTTTTAAACTATATTAATTTAAATTGTAAATGTTAATAAGCTTCATTCATAAACAATTATGCAGTACTTCTGCTTATTTCAAATAATTTAATTAGTAAACATTAACGTTTTAAAATTAAAACTGTATAATTTTTAGTGACAAAATACATAGTTTTGACATGTTTAGGTGAACTAATCTATAGTTACTCAATAACTTGAATATAGAAAATCTGTATCATAATCGAGACGGTAAATTACCGACCAGATGAGTTAATTATCACATTACGTGAAAATAGATATCTACACTATCCACCTAAGATTCAACTAAAATTCAGAATTTTACGTTTTTTATACATTTAAAAAAATTTAATTTTATCTGTAAAAATAGATCCCTTCCCTTCGCTCCGCTGGGAATCGAACTTATATCTTTTTTGTATTAATGTCTATTACACTAAATAATAAAAATTCAATTCCACCAGAATTTTGGGTATTTTTTGGGCTCTTGAAATCCACAAAAAATATCCCCAAACCAAACCTTAACTTCCAAAATTAACCCCCTTCAAAAAATTTGAAAATTTTCCGTAATTTAATCACGGCATATTTTTGGGCTTTTTTTGGCTCCCAGAAAATACCCACTCAGATTTTTGGGCTTCAACCCTTAACGTAAAAAATCAACCCCTCTCTACCACGTACATAGGACAGTGTCAAAAAATAACTTCTTTTAGAATTTTACAATGGAAATAGAGTCTCTGATTTTTGGGCTTCTCGAAACTACATGCTACGATTTTTGGGACGTGATGAGAATGTGTTCGTTAAGTTCGAAGGGCTTTAAAAAAAGAGAATCCTTAATCACCAAATGAAAGTTGTCGATGTTTTGACCATTAATTTAAAAAGAATTGCGCAAGAATGTAGGGTAAAGCCAAAGAACGAGCGCGTAGCGCCAGGTGAATGAATCATCGAGCGCGAGGCGCGAGAGAAACATATTATCGAGCGCGGAGCGCGAGGAAAAGCAATCGAGCGCCCTAGGCCTTAGTTCCATTGGCGCAGTAACACATACGAACATTGTAATATAGCACACTATTGCAATATGAATAACGAGTAATAGATCAAAAAATACACTGCATTATCGGGTGCAGTAATCGACGTGGTAGAAAGGGGTTGAATTTTAACGTTAACGGTTTCAGCCCAATTACCGTTGTGGGTATTTTCAAAAAGCCCAAAAATCAGAGACTCTATTCCTGGTGTAAAATTCCCAAAAAGATTATTTTATTATATATTATACGTGGTAGAGAGGAGTTGATTATTGACGTTAAGGGTTGGAGGCCAAAAATCAGAAACTCTATTGCCATTTTAAAATTCGAAAAAAAAGTTGTTTTCTGAAAAAATCGTATGTACATGGTAGAGAGGGGTTGTTTATTGACGTCAAGGGTTGGAGCCCAAAAATCATAGTGGGTATTTTCTAGGAGCCCTAAAATCACAGACTCTATTGACAAATTCAAATTATCAAGGAAGTTTTTTTTTGACAAAGTCGTATCTACGTGGTAGAGAGTGGTTGATCATTGACGTTAAGGGTTGGAGCCCAAGAGTCGTAGCTTATATTTTCGAGGTGGCCCAAAAATCAAAGACTCTATTGCCATTGTAAATCTCTAAAAAAAAAGTTATTTTCTGACAAAATCGTATGTACGTGGTAGAGAGAGGTTGATTATTGAGGTCAAGGGTTGGAGCCCAAAAATCGTAGTGGGTATTTTCTAGGAGCCCAAAAATCACAGACGCTATTGGCAAATTAAAATTATCAAGAAAGTTATTTTTTGACAAAGTTTTATCTACGAGGCAGAGAGGGGTTCATTTTTGACGTTAAGGGTTGGAGCCCAAAAATCGTACCGGGTATTTTCGAGGAGTCTAAAAATCAGAGACTCTATTGACACTGTCAAAAAAATCCCAAACATATACCGTGATTAAATTATTGAAAATTTTCATTTCTTTGAAGGGGGTTGATTTTGAAAATTAAGGGTTGGTTTGGGGAAATTTTTTTGCTGATTTCAAGAGCCCAAAAATAACCCAACATTCTAAGCTATGCAGAATCCCGAAATTCGATTGTGGAGGTGCTAGCTTAATGGACTCCTTTAAGAGTTCTTTTAATTGAGGCCAAATATGTTTTAACTCAATTGTTTGAAATAAATCTTTTTATTTAAATTGTTGCAGGAAGATTGTTCTAAGTCTGTATTAGAAATTTTTTAAATGTTTACACTTTTTCTTTGTTTTGTCGAACATTTAAAAAAAAAATTCAACTTTAAGGGTTTTGAATTGAAAGCTCGATCTTTGTACGCTGTATGCTTTCTCTAAAATTATTAGTTTTAAGGCTTCTATTTTAAATTTGAAAATGTAAAATTATATAATTTTAAATTACATAAGGCTCTGAGGTCTGATATTTTGTTATTTCCCTGAGTAATGTTCAGATCCAAAAACATGTGTTAACATCAGAGTTTAAAGAATTTATCAAATTTCCCCTTTTAAAATTGTCATCCTTTTTTCAGGTTCTACACAACATTTTTCAAATTCTTTCAACTCTCTAGTAACATTGCGCCAAGAAATACAGCACATGAAAATTTCCGGCACATATTACGAAAACTTGCCTTCATTTTTTTTCTAGACTCTCGCTCCTTCCTGAAAATTCTTACATTATTACATTCTCACCCCTAAATGAGAAGGTATTAGTTTTACGCTATATTTAGGTCCGTTAAGCTGGCAGAACCACATTGCAAAAATAGACTGAAAACCTATAGGGAATTCAGGGCTCATTTAAGGCTAATTTCATGTCCTATTGCCAAATTTAATGTTCTTCATTGAAATAAAAAAACCGGTGGTCATGCTAGCTTAACGTTAAGCTAGCAGGACCACACAGAGGAAAAATGACTTAGGCATTATTTCTTTCCACAATAATTTAGGGCTCATTTAGGGCTCACTCAATGACCTATTGTCAAATTTAACGCTCCGCAATTTTTCGAAGAAACCTGTGGTCATGCTAGCTTAACTTTAAGCTAGCAGGTCCACATAGAGAAAAAAACGACTTAGGCATTATTTCTTTTCAAAATAATTCAGGGCTCAGTTAAGGCTCGCTTAATTCCATATTATCAGATTTAATGCTCCGCAATTTATCGAGAAAACTTGTGGTCATGCTAGCTTAACGTTAACCTAGCAGCACCACACAGAGAAAAATGACTTAGGCATTATTTCTTTCACAATAATATAGGGCTTATTTAAGGCTCACTTAATGCCCCATTGCCAAATTTGATGCTCCGAATTGTGAGCCCTAAATGAGCCCTGAATTATTTTGAAAAGAAATAATGCCTAAGTCGTTTTGTTCTCTATGTGGACCTGCTAGCTTAAAGTTAAGATAGCATGACCACAGGTTTCTTCGAAAAATTGCGGAGCGTTAAATTTGACAATAGGGTATTAAGTGAGCCCTAAATGAGCCCTAAATTATTGTGGAAAGAAATAATGCGTAAGTCGTTTTTTTTCTCTGTGTGGTGCTGCTAGCTTAACGTTAAGCTAGCATGACCACCGGTTTTTTTGTTTCAATGAAGAGCATTAAATTTGGCAATGGGGCATTAAATTAGCTCTAAATGAGCCCTAAATTCCCTATAGGTTTTCAATCCATTTTTGAAATGTGGTCCTGCCAGCTTAACGACCTGTAACTTGTGGGCCTAGTAACTTTTGAAGTAATTTTCTAATAAAAAATTCCTTGGGAAAATATTATTGGCGTTCACGTAGGCAGTTGAAGTTAGTTTTAAAAGCCTCTATCGCCATTATTTTTGGTATTAGTCATAAAAAATATTACTAGGACAATTAAACTTTACCTGTAAACCAAGATATATGTACAAAAATCGATTAAAATTTTTTTTTTATAGAACTAGTAGTTCTTGTTTCAACCATAAAAAATCCCTTAAAAATTCAAATCTAGAGCTTAACAATGCAAAATGCAATGGAAATACCGACAGAATGGAAATACCGACAGTTTCTCGCCTAAAAAAGATCTGCAAACTCCTTTTTAACCATTTTGAATGATTCTAATGGTTTTCATTTTAACCATGGACATTGTCACGAAAAATCAAATTTATAGCTAAAAAGCACAAATTTCACTAAGAAAACGATTTGGATGATTTAAAAAAGGTGTTATTAGTTGTTTTATTTTTATTTTTTTTTTCAAATCTTGTAGCAGATAAGGCAGTTAGTTAATCAAACCCAAAAATTTCGTTAATCAAAAATCAAATGATAAAACTTATTTCATATAACAGTTTGTAATTGAAGGGTGGAAATGCATAAGAAGTCAAGCGCCAGTTTTCACTGTTTCAGGAGAGACTAAAAACGTGTTGTACATTCAGCAGGATCATTAAAACCAAATAAGAAATCAATTTAGAGATATTTTCGGACTATATCAAAGTACAAAACTATTGCATACAAAAATCTATCTAGTTTGGTACTGAATGCAGCGGACAACAGAGTAATTAAATAGTATATTGCATGACGAGGGTCGAAAGGCAACCATTCCACGAGCACGAAGTTAGCTGCCCGAGCGAATCGAGAGCAGATATCATACGAGTGAAATTGTTGCCTCGACTGGAGTCTTGCATACAATTTTTCATAGTTTCTCAATTGAAAAATCGAACATCGGCACCTGTAGAGCTGGTTTAGATACAGTTTTTGCATCCCTAGGGTTGAAACATTTTTTTTCATCTCTAGGGTAGACAGGTAAGGTAGGTAGGGTCTACACGTACCTTAACTCGAAATTTCAATAGATTTGCTATGAAAAATAATATGATTTACTGGGAATGTAACACAACGACAGGAACTCGTGTAAATGACTTGCTCTACACTCTACAAGCATCAAAAGTCGAATTTTCGATTTTGCAAAAAAGGCCAAATTCGCTAAATAGACTGCTTTGACTAAAGTTCTGGTTTTAAACAACAAAACAAAAATAATGAAAAAAAAACATACCATTTTACAGTCAAACTGTACAAGATAGGAAAAAATGAATTGATGAAAATACTCCATCCAAAAAAGATCTACAAAATAATTCGTCACCATTTTTTGATAGAAAGCGCAGTTTTCTTGAATAGTAAAAAAACATTAAAAATTACATTTTTGGGAATTAAAAGTGAACAAATAAAATTTTTGGAAATCGACTCAAGATAATAAAGGAATAACACTTATTCTTTTTGAAAAATGCTGCATTAAAAAAAAAAATTCTATTTTTTCTGATCTTTGTAGTACATCAAACACTCGTTTTCAGTCCTTCTGTTGTCGGTCTTTCTAGAACTGCTGACCAATGCAGTTTCTCACGGGAGCAATATCACGCTTTTTCAATTGGGAACGGCTCACGCGTTCCTGAAGTTTAAGCCTCCCCCCCCCCCCCCCCCCCCCCCCGAGTTCAGTCGAAAGCTATTTGAAAGAAGCCCCTGACACTGGACTGAAAACGAGAGTTTGGCGAACATTAATCAAATTTCGAAAATTGGCACTTTAATCCAAATATATATCGTTCCTTCGAATATTGGTAAGTAAGCTTCTTTGCATGCATACATATCACTGTAAACTGCAAGGCACGAGGGCGGAAAGTATACGAGCGCGAAGTTGTACGAGAGTGAAGATTTTTTCTCCTGCACGAAAGGTGTATAAAACTGAACAAGATGACCCAGGTCCTAGACTCTTGTTATATTAGAGGAGAGAAGGATTGAGCGTAAGAGTGTGGCTGTGCGAATGAATAAGATGGGAGAATACATGTCTAGATGAGATGTCTGAGAGTGAAAGTGGGGATTAATGAAGGCAACGAGAAGGCGGCGAAGAGCTTTTGTAGTGCATCGTTCAGTCTTTGCAGACGAGGGCTTCTCGGATGACAATTATTTCTTGAGTGCGTGGAGGTAGATGGGCGCCTATCTGACTTTTAATTTATGTTGAAAAATTTATAGCCGGACGACATTGTATTCAGGTGTCCGAGGGCCAAGGAACACTGGTTCCGCGACACACGCTTAGTATAAAAATTCTCCCCAACAAAGTCGGGAGTCGTGTGCGTGAGTGTGTTTCAAGAGCAAAGAATCCTCGTGGATCCTACGCCGCTATTGTGGTGTCGCATCGTGCGTATCTGATATGGGTAGCAATGGTGGTAGTACGTTCGGACACGCTGGTGTTTGAGGGTTGCTTGTCGCCTGGATGCGATGGGACGATGAACTTGTATGCATGATATATACATAGCGACATCAGCGTTATGTTGTCCGTCGTCTATGGGGAGGCGCTGGCGACGATAATGCTACGAGGGTCTGCAGGGGAAAGTGACCGAAGTGACAAGAGTGCGCCAAGTATTGAAGGGACAGACAACAGAAGATGGAAACTTTCGAAGTACAGACTCCAAAGAGGCTACGTGCTTCAAGTTTACGTTCTTGGTCAATAGATAAATATTTTCCTTCGTTGGATTTTAAGTAAAACGATACTATAAGCGCACAATCTTTCTACAAAAAAAAATTGCTATATGAGTTATTGACCTCAGAAGAAGAGATGTTCTTGCCAGATGTAAATATAGAAATTTCTATCAATTATCGCCTGACATAATATACCGGATTCTGCTTTCTCGTGGGATAGATGTCTACAAAGTTTTACTCCATAGTAAAGCTAGAGATACGATTATACAAAACTGATGTGAAA
>NC_046660.1:97486515-97499644 GCF_010883055.1 Belonocnema kinseyi | reverse complement strand
GGTCACGTGCAGTCACTAAGTTACTCAAAGTCACATGAAGTAATCTGAAATCACTTGAAATTTGAACTCTGTCATTTTGAATTAAAGTGAACTTATCTGGTGACAGATGAAGTCAGACTGAAACTGACAGAAACTGAAATACCTACATAGTTTATTTCGTGGGATCAACTAACTTTTTTCAGTACGATTCAAGTCACATGAAGTCAGTTGAACTCCTCGAAGTCAATGGTTTCTAAGGTCAGTTCAGTTAAAGACGTCGCAGTCTCAGTTCTTCAAAGTTATTTAAGAGCACTTAAAGTATCTGAATTAATTGGTATCTAAAATGAAATTCACGTGTAATCACAGAATTCATTGGTCTCTTGATGTTAACTAAAGTCACATTGGGAAAAATAGTAGGGCCAACTTTTTTTTTGTTCTCTTGAAAACAGGTTTAAGAGATGTGTTAAGCTGGCACAAGCTGCTATCGTCTTAAAAATTAATAAATGAAATTGCTCTTTATATTATAATTAAAGGCTCTCGGAATATGATTAACAAACTTTCTTTCAAATTTTTGGAAAAATTATTTTTCAAGCAAATGTAATAAAAATTAATTTAGAAATTTTATATTACCATATTTTCAGGCTCATTTAAGGCTCTTGAAATAAGACCATTAAAGTTTTTTAAATATTGTTCTAATAATTATTGTTTAGACAAAGTTGCTAAATATTCATTACACAATTTAATTTTCCTATCATTCAATTACCAGTAGTAAAAATATAACAGATAAAGCTAAAATTGCAACATATAACTCTATACTTGCACCCACTCTGATTTACGGTAAAGAACCTGGGGCCAAACAAGAAAAGGATCAGAGTAAAATTAACGCGGTTGGCATGAAATTCCTGCCCATGTACGTGGTAAAATGCTAATGGAAAAAGTCAGTAATTAGAGGATTCTTAAAGAATGTGATGCAGAGGAAGCAGTGTTGGACAAGAGTAAAAGAAATTTGTTGAGATAGTTACGGAATGTTGAGAGAATGAGAGAAGAACGACTGAGGAAACAAATATATTTACGTAAAGTAAATATAGCGTGTCCAGAGGCAGGTCTAAGAAAGAATGGTGGGAATTCGTGAATGAGACCCTAAATCGTAAAGATATAAAAAGTCATAAAAACACAAGAGCTTGTATGAGAAAATGTATGGACGTAAAGGAAGATAATGAAGTATGCCAGAACGGGAAAGTGCAATCCTGCCTGGGACGATTGCATTTCGGGTGATTGCTAGAGAGATTGATCAGCGAACTGGGTCGGAGCAGTATTGTGGAATGAACGCGTTGTTTAAATAATACCGCCTCGTACAATTCCCTCTCTCACTTATCTAATATGAACCCATTGATCCCAGACAGTATAACGACGCTTAGCTCGAAAAGAATTTTACTTCATAGTATAATAACTAAAATATAAAACTTATTCTTTCTCCTCACATAATTTAGGGCTCTCTGAATATATTCGTTACAGTTTTTTTTATCTTCAAACAGTTATTTTTCAAAACAATTAACCAAACACTAACTTTAAAAACTTATAAACATAACATAATTTCAGGCTCATTTGGGGCTCTTTTAATATCGTGGACCGTAAGTTATTACAATTTTCCCTTTTTTGTTGATAATGTAATATAGTTGTTTGATCGGTTACCGTCAGAAAAAATACCTGGACAAGTTTATGAAATTCGTTTAGGGCTCCTCAAATATCGCGGGTCGGAAGACGTCCGATTTTTTTTTCAATTTTTGTTTGTTTGTAATACATGCATGGAGAAAATTGAATGGGAAAAACATTCCGCAAAATTTACGTTAAGCTGGGACAGAGCGGCATTTAGAGAAACTTTATCATTCTTTTGGTACGGTCTGAATAGAAGAAAAATATTTTTTGTTTTTCTCAATTTCATTCGTTTTACTCAACAGAAAATCTAATTCGAAGGAATTTCATTTGTGCATTAATCCAGTCAAATTAGACGAAAATAGACGAAATACTGAATTTCCAAGCTGAAAGAAGTATTATTGTTGAGGCAGTTTAAAGAGTCCTCTTCAGATAACTTAGAAACGCTCATTGATAAAAATTGAGCATTTTTTTAATTTGGCCAGCCGCTTTGTGTAAATTTGTTGCCGAAAACCGGTAAAAGCCGGTCGGGGGTCTGGAGAGTGCCGATAATCCAATACATACTTTAAATATAATCCGGCCAGTTTTTGATTTTCGAAACCAAAAAAATTCTTTAATATTCAGCAGGACTTGTAGTCTAAGGATATGAACACAGAAAGTGGATCTATACTTGTTTAGAACAATAAAAATTCGTGGCATGCGTAGCTCACTGAGCGCAAGCACAGCATAATTAAGAAATTCACATCTCATTAAGTATAGACTGTTAAAGGTTTTGAAGAAAGTTCACTTAAAAACCTATTTTATCCTGCAAACATGAAGACCATACATAATTACATTACCTTTTACCCGAAACGAACAATCCGCGAGAAAGTGTGAAAAAATGGTTGCAATTATCACATGCAGAAAAAAGAAATGTAATATTTAGTTATCAAGAATTTTAAAGGGTTTCTTGTAACCGTAACAGTATAAACTGCTCTGAATAAGAGGGTGAAAATTCCAAAATCACTTAGCATTTCGTAAATGTCACAGTGAAATTAAGGTGCATTCAACGGTTATCCTTCAGTAAACTAAACCTCTATTCCCTCGTATTACATACTGAACGACATGTAAAATCCACTGAACCGAGATTACAATAGTAGTGCAGTGGACATTAGAAAGATCGGTACATGCTACCGATCCGATCGGTTTACTTAACTCGCCCCTAAAGTCGCAACGTAACCTCACCGCGCGGAGCACCGGGTGAATTCACGACGAAATCGGCAATGAATGGATTGCATCACCTAAAAAACATTCCTTTTTGACATTTCTGTGACAGTCGTCACATTACTCCATATTCCCACTTTGCAAGTAAGGGGTTTTGTAAAAATAATACAATTTTGGATGGCACAAATTATTCACAGATCGCGTACACTTGAGAGTTTATTGGAGCAAGACGTGTTTTTGTTCCGTGACTGTTTCAGCTGACATATAGATATGATGTGATTGCTAGAACTTTCATTGTGTGCGAAATTTTAATTGTATTATAAGCATTATAACTTACAAATAACGATCAATTATAAGTATATCCGAAAATATTTATAAGAAATAACCGTGCGCTTATTTATTATTTTTTAGCAATACTTTTTCACAGTTTATAGTGCTGTCTTAACTGTGGTCTACGCCGATAACATAATTAAAATCTCTTTATATTATTCGTTAAAGTGACATGATAATTCGTAATTGCAGCATCCAGGAACTGTACAGAATAGCGACTGGATCGGTTAAATCTACTGATCCGCAGGTCGGCACCACTTGAGAATCGGTACTAGTAACCATCATTGATAGTCATTCTTATTTGCCTATAATTGTAACGTTTAATGAACTGTCATGTCCAAATACGTACTCGGAAGATCGGTAGATTTAACTTGGTTTTCAGTCAAATGTAAGGTTCTTTTTTCTGCGTGCAGTTTTTACTTAATAACCAGAGTGGCTTTACTTTGATTAGCTCGAGGGCTTCTGGACTTGAATAGAACACCTCTTTTAAACATTTTCGGCAATTAAAATTTCTGATAGAGTCAAGTGCTGGTACAAATTTTAATTTAGCTGGACTATATCTTTTCATTGTAAAGTGCAATTCAATTTTTGTCTTATATCTAACTTTAAACATTTCTTTCTTTTTGTTTGAGTTTTTAGAATTTTAAGTTTGTCTTTGAATTGTAAAATGGGCAGATTGAAAATGTTATTCCTCTTCAACGGAGAGCTACTTTAGGTTTAATTAGCAGAATGAGAAATGTTCACTTTTATGTGCTATTGCTTTTTGATTTGACTAGTGGAACTTTTCGCGGCAAGTTTAATTAAAGCGACCACCTCTGTCCGCTCGAGTCAAACTTTCGGAAGTAGTTAAAAAATACTCAGATATTTCATCGACTTCAACCGAGCAAAAATGTTCTAACGCACAGCTGCTAAAAATTGCGCAACATAGTGTGGAAGTAAGATTATAGCATTTTAACTGCCAAGGTGTCGCTCAGTCATTCGGGAGCTTGAAATACGTTCAAACTTTTTCCCATTTTTCATCCGCATCCGTATTTACTCTGGACCAATAACTTCACAAAACACTTTTTACGAAAGGTATAATATACAATATCTTTGGTCTTTCTACTCTTGCAATCAGTTCAACAAAACTTACAGAATTGAAGTTGATATTTAACGATATTATTATATTATACATGTAATTTCCTTTTAAAATTAAAATAAATCGCCAATACCTCGCGTAATACTTATTGTTTAACTTATTTCCATCTTCTGGGTTTATAAGGTTTTTTTATCTACGTTACTTTGAATAACTTAACGTAATCTTGTCAGGTGATTTGCGAAACTGGTTTTATTTTTCGAGAAAAAGGTTTCGTGTGTACTTTGGAGACCGAAATTGCTTCGCGTCAAATCGCGGGTAATGATTGGCTCGCACGTACCCCTTTGCGAAACGAATCCATATGTTATGCTTTTCAAGTCGATTCAGGGAGTTACAGTTATAGGTGCAATCGGCACAAAACAGCTGATTTCCAACGTACCATTTCTCCCCTCGAACTTGTCCTTCACCACTGCTGCGAACCATTCGACGCGGGTATTTACCCTCCGACGATTCTACACCCTCGTGCTTGCACCAATTCGCACCACCCGAAGCGGTCCACGGAAATCAATAGTAATGCGAAGAACAGTCTCGTTCAAATAGTCCCTACTATGATTGCGAATCTATGAAAATTTGCGCGACCCGAGATGATAAAGGAACATTATTGTGCCTTATCTTCCTAGACGAATAATCGCAAAGTTGGGTTCTAGAAAGATAAGATGACCTGATCAGTCTGTCTGCGATAACATTCAAAGAACATTTTTTATCAAAGTTTTCTTTAGTATACTCTTCTGTGGTCCGAAAACGCAGGATAAGTTCGTAAGCCGCCAGTCTTCTGTCGTTAATATTTATCGATTTAGCCATTAAAACTAAAAATGGGAAAATACAAAATTCAAATTTCGCAGAAAACCATACGAGATACGATAAACAGTTCACAGAACAAAATTATTACCCACAGGATGTTCTACAAAATCTCTTCCAGCCGTTTTTTAATAGGGATAATAATAATTTTTTTAAATGTAGAAAATGCTAAAAGAAAATAAACAAATTTAACTACAAGCTACACAAAGCAAAATACAATGAAAGGTTCAACAGCAAACTTTCTCGCCTTAAAAAGACCTGCAAAACTGGCCGCAATATTGTTGTTTGATAGCATGGTATTAAATTTATGTGCCTTGTGCGAATGAAGATTATTGCGAAATAACTAATAAAATAACACAGCCCCACAAAAAAGTGCTTGATCTAGAAACGAAATTATCGTGTAACCCTTAGTCTTCCCATAACCTCAAAATTTATGTATTTTGAGAAAAAATATGTTTTTTCGAATGAGTCGTGTTTTTAAAAAACGTTAATCCAATGTCCAAAAGGAGCTTTCACAAAAGTGTATTAACAATTACAAAATGAAAAGTGTCAATGATTTTTCCTTCAGTTAAAAAAGGTTTAAGCATAAATGTGGGGGAAGCAAAAACAGCGAGCGCGAAACGCAAGGCAAATAAATACATTATCGAGCACGAAGAGTGAGATTCGACAGACGCACGTCCTATTGCGAGTCGCACGCGCAGAGCAGAATGAGAATGTGCTCGGGCAGCAAACAGATTTTTTCATTTTTTTTTATTTTCTGCTATATGCAAAATCATTTGAAATAATTTAAGTTTATTAGGTTAAACTAAGATAATTAAAAAGTTTCAAGGTATTTTAAAATAATTTCGACGGATTTCGGAGGATTTTTATCAGATTTAAAAGGATTTCAGTCATTTTAAAGTATTTAAAGGCTCTCAATAAGTATCTTCACGAATTTCTCAGCATCTCAAAATATTTCATAAAACATCGCATCATTCAAAGGATTGCAAGGAATACCATCAGATTTGATGTAGCTTCACGATATTTTATAATATTCAATAAAATTCCAAAGAATTTATTCACAAGGAGTAAAAGATTTCTAAGCATTTTTAAGACTTTAGAAGACTATTTTAAAAGATTCCAAGGAATTTCAACAACTTTCCAGAAATTTAAAAAGATTTTAAAGATTATTGGGCATTTTAAGAGATTCCAAACAATTTATAAGAGCTTTAAAAAAGTTAAAGAGAGAGATTAAAAATTTCAAGGAATATTATCCGATTTCAAGTAAGTTCAAGAAATTTCAAGGGATTTTATAATATTCTAATCAAATTTAAAGGCATTTATTAATAAAAATTGAGGTGTATTTTAAAGGATTTCAAAGATTTAGAGAGATTTTCAAATGGTTGTAATCGTTCTTTAAAATGTTCCTTTGCTGCATGTTCAATATTCTTTTACTTTTTTCTTTTCATTTTAATATCTTCTAATTATTTGGCAATTTGAGTGTCTTGGGTAGTATGTAACTTAATTGTATTTATTAAGAAACGGATGAAATTATATAGAAAAATGACGTAACACAGGAGAGGGGGGCCCACACTACTTTGTTACGACTTGTTACATGGCTAAATAAAATAAATTGTCACAGAGTAGCGCATTATTTAAAGACTCTGTTTACAATCTTCTGGAAATGTTGTACTTTTTCGTGATAGTTCACACGTACTGAGAGGAAATGTGAACGGAAGTAGGTCGAACTTGGAGAATAAGCTCGATCGAATTTCGGTAGGTGATGAATCAGGTTTTATAAATACGGGCTTTTTGCTTGGAAACATGGCTAGGCAAACTTGAGCACAATAAAACGGTCGGTTACCCTATATTAAGGTGCTATACATGAAACTCCAGATGGATATACCTACCATATAAGCGGCTGCATTCCGCAAGCAGAAGCGTCAGACAGGTAGACGGCAAACAGCGTCTGTGAGGAGTTGAAGTATCCCCATTATACATAATAGAGGGCCTCCCGAAACGACGCTTTGCTCTTTCAGCAGGTGACCCAAACTCACATGACTGCGCGCTATATAGCTATACCTTCAATATAATCTTATTTCTAAAATAAAACAAGTCTAGTAAAAAATGTATAGTTTTTCAATCTACAGTATAATTCAAGTCTTAGTCGCATATAATTTCAAAGAAAGTCGCATGGAATTTTGAAAAAGTCCATAAAAAGTCGCATAAAATTTTTTAAGATAATAAGAAAAAGCAATATCAGACACTAAATGACTAAAATAATAACTTTGTTTGTTTAGGAATACAGAATACATCATTTTCATTGTGTTTCAAATATTATTTGCGCAATCAAAATAAACTTCGAAATTAAAAACATTGTTTTCCAATAGTCATTAAGCTTAAGGGATTCTGAATCTGGGTTTAAAATATTTCTTTTTGAACTCTTAAAGTTCTTAACTTGAATTATTTTCAAATGAGAGAAATTTATGGTTTACATTAATTTTGAACCTCAGGATTTCAGGAATATTGATTTTGAACATTGTCAACTTGAACTTACTCAATAATTAAGAATTTAAATTTTAGACTATTTGAATATGAAATTATTTTTTAATAATTCAGGCTTCACAGCACATACTAGTCTCGAAACAAGGAAAATAAGGTAACTTTTTTACGAAAACAGGGGAATGAATTCTTTTGGATGAAATTAATACAAATGCAATATCAAATTCAATATAAAACACTTTAAGTTCATAAGATTTAAAGTCAAAATACAGTGAAATCCTTTAATAGCCCTCCCTTGTATAGCCCCTCCAAGAATTGACACTGCGCCACATGTAGGTGTAACAGGAGCTGCGCGGGGTCTGCGCTTGCCACTCACGTGAGCACTACAGCGTGAAAAATCAAAAGCGGAGTGGGCCGTAATAAGTTAGTTCCCATCCACCGTCAGCCCCAAAATCAGGGATATAGAAGCGTTTCACTGTATATTACATGTTCAACCAAAAGATGTGAATTTTTAAACCAAATTCGAATTTTTGACAAAATAGTTAAACTTAAAAGGTAAAAAGTCGAGTGGTTTAGAAAATAGTACACTTTTAAACCTGAAATATTAATTTAAAGACAAATAGTTGAATTAAAAATATATCTTTTTCAACAAAATAGTTGCGGATTTTAAAGAAAAACGGAAGAAATTTTAATACAGTAATTGAAGTTTTAGCCTTATTGTGGAATTTTGAAACTATGAAGATGAATTTTCAACCAAATGTTCCAGTTTTCAAGCAAGAAAGATTAAACTTTAACCAACGCGTTGAATTTTCTAGCCAAAAAACGAAGTTTTAAAATGACATTTTAATTATCAACCAAGATATATTTTCAAGAAAAAATATAATTTTCAACAACAAAATGAATAAACTTTCAACAAAACAGTTGAATTAATTTTCAAGCTAAAATACGAATTTTTTAGAAGACAGTTGAATTTCTAGTCTGGAAAGTTGAATTAAAAAAAAAAATAGATAATTTTTAACCAACAAAGATGAATTTTTAACCAAATAGTTAAATTTCATTAGGTCAAATGAAGAATATTGTTAATTTCGATTTATGACATTTTGAAGTAACTTTAAATTAGTTCATTATTAATTTTTAAGACATTAAAACTGAAACTGTTTCAATTTTAAACTTGATCATCCAAGGTTAGATTTTAGACTTTTATTTTTAAAATAGTAAAAATTGAAAAATGTTATATAAAAATGGTCAAAGTTCACTCATATTGTCAATATTTTAATACAGTTGTTTAACGTTAAAGTAGAGAATATTTTTAAATAATAATAATCTACTTTAGAAAACATTTTTATAGTTGGTACTGCCTTCTTTGGATTTTTGAAAAAATACGGCTTTATTTTCCTGGAAGATTAAAAACCATTTAAAAATATGCTAGGCTGTTAAATTATTGAATAGACGATTAATCTTTGACTTTTAAAATGCTGCTTAGACTAAAAAATGTTAACATAAGATTTATTATCACATTGATATCTTTTTCCATGCCTTCGGGCGTATTTTAAATAATCACCTACGAGGGGCTGGTCACTCAGAAATCAGGGAGTCAGGCTAACAATGACTGCTACCGGAATAACGAAGATTTCTTAGAGACCTCCCTCGGACTAACTCCAGATTTCTTGTAACTTACCACGAGACTCCCTCGAAACGACAATCGCGTGGTATTCGAAACAGATCTACCGAGTATTCCCGACAAAGTTACGAATTGAGACTTACTGAGACCTAACTACGGGACTAACCAAGGAACAACGCAATAGAATTTAGAGATTCCTACTGACCTCCAAAGGGCATTTCGTAAGTCCGGGCGTCACCTGAAATCTCAGTGATGTATGACTTAAGAATACTTTAAAAATTTGATTTAAATTTAAAAAAAAGTTTTTAACATGACTCCAACATATTTTATTATTACTACAGTCAATTTTTTCTTAATTCTATGAATTATTGAAAATAACTTCTCGTAACGATTTGAGTATATAATGATTTGATCTTAAGATAAAAGTAATATAATTATGATGGAACAAAAATTGTGGACTCCATTAGTGTTAGTTTTTCAGTGGGTCAACATACCACGGATGTTCCCCAATGAATAATGTTTTTAGGAAAATCAAACGTCCGAATTTTTTTCAAAACTAATTGTACAAACTTGATGAACTTTTTAATAAGATAATTGATGGCACCCATTTTTTAAAAGCAAGTTCTAAAAAAAAATGCAGTGGCTTTATGTCCTGCCTCGGACATCAAAAGTACAAGTCTACCGTAATTTTTTATCATTTAATATTTTCCCGGTCCAGGCGAGGATTTCCGGTAAATGGCAAATCTGTCCCGAGGGTCTGAAGAAGCCGAATTGGTGGTCTGCGTAAGCGTAAGGAGAGTGCGCGGCTCATAAAATGTCTCATTATGCTCGAGACATGGAAGAAACGGGTGTGCGATTATATTTTCATGCCCTGTGCTAAATTACCGGTAGGGAATAAACAACCGCCATTTGATACGGCCGAGTGAACATGGGCCGCGCAGCGCAGCCCATTACGGGGTGTAATCACGCGGAGGAAGAAAGTGCTCCCAGGAAAAGGCGGAAAAGAAAAAAGTGATTCCTTTGGGAAACGCGACTTCCAAGGACCAAGAGGACCGTTAAGGGAATCGATTAAGCGAGTGACACTTCGACTAATTAGCCTGTACCACACCATAACGACCTAATTATCTCAAAAAAAGAAGTCCACTTTTTGACAGCTGAATGTATGAAAAAAATAGGGTGAAAAAAATTATTCTCGTTTTTTCTTGTTACTTATTCAGTAGATTAGAACGTTCTTGCGACTTTTAAGTATTTATTTTTGCGATGACCACAATTATTTATTATTGTTGAAATATTTCACTTACAAGGCTAAAAATTAAACTGTTTGATTTTCAAAGCAAAACATTCATTCATCTGAATTCAAATTCCGATCATGACCTTCTAAAATTCAGAAAATTTTTTGCTGAATTGAATTTTATCTCTAAATTTAATTTTTGAAAAATTTTAGGTTATACGAATTTTAAGTTTTCTTTTTTACTGTGATGAATACAAATGTTATTTGCATAAGAGGGATTGCCAAACAGTTGACTGCTTCAGGTCCCAGACATTTTCCACTTTTCCGTTTTCATTTCCGTTCAGTGTCTTATCACGAACTTGTCTGAAACTAGAACTTTAAAATGAAAAATTTCTATAAAATATTAACACCATTCGCAAATATTTTAGATTCGCAGACATCACTTATATTCAGATGAAAAGAATAAAAATCATGAGTAGAGTTCATTTTTCATATATAAGGATTAAAAAAATTCTTTCTCACAAGCTTTTATGTGGTCTGATCACGCTGTATTACTATTTTAGATTTGAGTATAGTTAAAAAATGACTTATCAACGTTGATTTCAAATAACAGTCAATAAATATTACTATTTTTGGGTAATATTTTTGTTATAAAATGTCCAGTTATGCTCCACATTAATTCATCATATTATAAAATGATAGGATATTTAAAAACGCTGAAGTCAAAAGCAAATGAATCGTGAAAATAGTAATTTTACCCTTATTTAAAAATATTGACGCCTGAAGGAAGTTCATTCCCAACTTTACAAAAGGCTCGAATACAGTAGAAAGTGTTTTACAAATTCAACTGTACTTTGACGTGTTTAAGTAACGAATTTAGAATTTAATAAATGTAAATATTATTATTTAAAAAGTTAATGAACACTAATATTCTTTAAATTAAAACACGACAACTTAGCGAAAGGCCATCAGCATCACAAGCTCCAATAATTTTTCCGCTGAGTCAAATTAGGAACTGTAATCATACATCGAAAACCCGATATTCTAATAATAAGAGTATGTACTTGAAGTTACGAACGTTCATTTGAACGAACTTTAAAAAAATTATTTTTCAATTTTTTTTTTTTGCTTAAATCAATTAGAACGGCAAAAAAATATTCTGTCGGAAAGAATTGTCGAATAAAAATTTTTTAAGGAGTTACCTACCCTTACACATCACCCATTATTTAGACCTGCCTAATGCAAGTTTGATTATCGATATTTAAAAATATAAAAACGTCAAAAATTCTCTTTTTTTGTCTCACTAATCATAGAGGGAGTGAGAAAGTTAGGCAAGATCCCTCAAAACCACCCCTACTATACCCACACGTAAAAGATTAAAATAGACAAGTTTGATTTTCAATATTTGAAAATATAAAAACATCCAAAATTCTCATCTTCTATCTCAATAATTATAGAGTGGGTGAGAAAGTTCGGCAAGACTCCTAAAAACCACCCTTAATATATCCACACATAAAATTTTCAAAATCACAAGTTTTATTGTCGATATTTAAAAATATAAAAACATCAAAAATTCTCTTTTTTACCTTACTAATTATAGAGGGAGTGAGAAACTTCGGCAAGATCACATCTAAAAGATTAAAAATGACCAGTTTGATTTTCGATATTTCAAAATACAAAAACATCAAAAATTCTCTTTTTCTATCTCACTAATCACAGAGTGGGTGAGAAAGTTCAGCAAGACTTCTAAAAACCACCCATAATATATCCACACCTAAAATTTTCAAAATCACAGGTTTGATTACCGATATTTAAAAATATAAAAACGTAAAAAATTCTCTTTTTTTGTCTCGCCAATTACAGAGGGAATGAGAAAGTTCGGCAAGATCCCTCAAAACCACCCCTACTATACCCAAACCTAAAAGATTAAAAATGACAAGTTTGATTTTCAATATTTGAAAATATAAAAACATTAAAAATACTCATTTTCTATCTCACTAATTATAGAGTGGGTGAGAAACTTCGGCAAGACTCCTAAAAACCACCCTTAATATATCCACACCTAAAATTTTTAAAATCACAAGTTTGATTGTCGATATTTAAAAATATAAAAACGTCAAAAATTCTCTTTTTTTGTCTCACTAATTATAGAGGGAGAGAGAAAGTCCGGCAGGATCCCTCAAAACCACCCCTACTATACTCACACCTAAAAGATTAAAAATGACAAGTTTGATTTTCAATATTTGAAAATATAAAAACATCAAAAATTCTCTTTTTCTATCTCAATAATTATAGAGTGGGTGAGAAAGTTCGGCAAGACTCCTAAAACCCACCCTTAATATATCCACACCTAAAATTTTCAAAATCACAAGTTTTATTGTCGATATTTAAAAATATAAAAACATCAAAAATTCTCTTTTTTACCTTACTAATTATAGAGGGAGTGAGAAAGTTCGGCAAGATCACACCTAAAAGATTAAAAATGATAAGTTTGATTTTCAATATTTGAAAATATAAAAACATCAAAAATACTCATTTTCTATCTCACTAATTATAGAGTGGGTGAGAAAGTTCGGCAAGACTCCTAAAAACCACCCTTAATATATCCACACCTAAAAGTTTCAAAATCACAAGTTTGATTGTCGATATTTAAAAATATAAAAACGTCAAAAATTCTCTTTTTTTGTCTCACTAATTA
>NC_046660.1:97457728-97486415 GCF_010883055.1 Belonocnema kinseyi | reverse complement strand
TGATTGTCGATATTTAAAAATATAAAAACGTCAAAAATTCTCTTTTTTTGTCTCACTAATTATAGAGGGAGTGAGAAAGTTCGGCAAGATCCCTCAAAACCACCCCTACTATACCCAAACATAAAAGATTAAAAATGACAAGTTTGATTTTCAATATTTGAAAATATAAAAACATTAAAAATACTCATTTTCTATCTCACTAATTATAGAGTGGGTGAGAAAGTTCGGCAAGACTCCTAAAAACCACCCTTAATATATCCATACCTAAAATTTTCAAAATCACAAGTTTGATTGTCGATATTTAAAAATATAAAAACGTCAAAAATTCTCTTTTTTGTCTCACTAATTATAGAGGGAGTGAGAAAGTTCGGCAAGATCCCTCAAAACCACCCCTACTATACCCACACCTAAAAGATTAAAAATGACAAGATTTATTTTCAATATTTGAAAATATAAAAACATTAAAAATACTCATTTTCTATCTCACTAATTATAGAGTGGGTGAGAAAGTTCGGCAAGACTCCTAAAAACCACCCTTAATATATCCATACCTAAAAGTTTCAAAATCACAAGTTTATTGTCGATATTTAAAAATATGAAAACATCAAAAATTCTCTTTTTTACCTTACTAATTATAGAGGGAATGAGAAAGTTCGGCAAGATCCCTAAAAACCACCACTACTATACCCACACCTAAAAGATTAAAAATGACAAGTTTGATTTTCAATATTTAAAAATATAAAAACATCAAAAATTCTCTTTTTTTATCTCACTAATTATAGAGTGGGTGAGAAAGTTCGGCAAGTTTCCTAAAAACCACCCTTAATATATCCACACCTAAAATTTTCAAAATCACAAGTTTTATTGTCGATATTTAAAAATATAAAAACATCAAAAATTCTCTTTTTTACCTTACTAATTATAGAGGGAGTAAGAAAGTTCGGCAAGATCACACCTAAAAGATATATTAAGGGTGGTTTTTAGCGATCTTGCCGAACTTTCTCACCCACTCTATAATTAGTGAGATAGAAAAAGAGAATTTTTGATGTTTTTATATTTTCAAATATCGACAATCAAACTTGTCATTTTTAACATTTTATGCGCGGATATATTAAGGGTGGTTTTTTTAGTGATCTTGCCGAACTTTCTCACCCACTCTATAATTAGTGAGATAGAAAAAGAGAATTTTTGATGTTTTTATATTTTCAAATATCGAGAATCAAACTTGTCATTTTGAAAATTTTAGGTGTGGATATATTAAGGGTGGTTTTTAGGTGCCTTGCCGAACTTTCTCATCCACTCTATAATTAGCGAGATAGAAAAAGAGAATTTTTGATGTTTTATATTTTCAAATATCGACAATCAAACTTGTCATTTTTAATCTTTTAGGTGTGGGTATAGTAGGGGTGGTTTTTAGGGGTCTTGCCGAACTTTCTCACTCCCTCTATAATTAGTGAGATACAAAAAGAGAATTTTTGACGTTTTTATATCTTCAAATATCGACAATCAAACTTGTCATTTTCAATCTTTTAGGTGTGGGTATAGTAGGGGTGGTTTTTAGGGGTCTTGCCGTACTTTCTCACTCCCTCTATAATTAGCGAGATACGAAAAGAGAATTTTTGACGTTTTTATATCTTCAAATATCGACAATCAAATTGACATTTTTAACATTTTATGCGCGGATATATTAAGGGTGGTTTTTAGGAGTCTTGCCGAACTTTTTTCACCCACTTTATAATTAGTGAGATAGAAATAGAGAATTTTTGATGTTTTTATATTTTCAAATATCGACAATCAAACTTGTCATTTTTAATCTTTTAGGTGTGGGTATAGTAGGGGTGGTTTTTAGGGGTCTTGCCGAACTTTCTCACTCCCTCTATAATTAGCGAGATACAAAAAGAGAATTTTTGACGTTTTTATATCTTCAAATATCGACAATCAAGTTGTAATTTTTAAAATTTTATGCGCGGATATATTAAGGGTGGTTTTTAGGGATCTTGCCGAACTTTCTCACCCACTCTATAATTAGTGAGATAGAAAAAGAGAATTTTTGATGTTTTTATATTTTCCAATGTCGACAATCAAACTTGTCATTTTGAAAATTTTAGGTGTGGATATATTAAGGGTGGCTTTTAGGAGCCTTGCCGAACTTTCTCACCCACTCTATAATTAGCGAGATAGAAAAAGAGAATTTTTGATGTTTTATATTTTCGAATATCGACAATCAAACTTGTCATTTTCAATCTTTTAGGTGTGGGTATAGTAGGGGTGGTGTTTAGGGGTCTTGCCGTACTTTCTCACTCCCTCTATAATTAGCGAGATACGAAAAGAGAATTTTTGACGTTTTTATATCTTCAAATATCGACAATCAAAATTGTCATTTTTAACATTTTAGGTGCAGATATATTAAGGGTGGTTTTTAGGGATCTTGTCGAACTTTCTCAACCACTCTATAATTATTGATATAGAAAAAGAGAATTTTTGATGTTTTTATATTTTCAAATATCGACAATCAAACTTGTCATTTGTAACTTTTAGGTGTGGGTGTAGTAGGGGTGGTTTTTAGGGGTCTTGCCGAACTTTCTCAACCAGTATATAATTATTGAATTAAAAAAAGAGAATTTTTGACGTCTTTATATTTTCAAATATAGACAATCAAACTTGCATTAGGCAGGTCTAAATAATGGGTGATGTGTAAGGGTAGGTAACCCCTTAAAAAATTGTTGATCGACAATTCTTTCCGACAGAATATTTTTTTTGCCGTTCTAATTGATTTAAGCAAAAAAAAATTTTTAATAATTTTTTTTAATTTCGTTCAAATGAACGTTCGTAACTTCAAGTACATAATAAGAGTGTCATATTCTTACAGACATATTCATAGAAGTATACTTACTGAAGTAAGCGAAATTCTTACTTTAAGAGTATCTTCTGACCAAAGAGAAAACATGTTCTTAAAATGAGAAAATGGGTGGGGAAGAAGAAATGCGGAAAGGAAGGAAAATGCGCCTTGCTCTGTTCAATAATTGTTTAAATGTTTGATGCCACGTGCTTTTAAATCAGTTTCTTTTGTTGGAAATTTTGGGCTTTGAGAGTTTCCCTTTACAAAAAGTGGTAAGTACAACATAAAAATATTTAAATATTTCATAAAAATGTGTGAACATATTGTTAGTACATTAGAGTTTTTAACTAAAAAAATAGTTTGTAACATATACATTTTTTGACTTACTCAATTTAATAGTATACTTACTTCTGGCTTTCATGTTCACAATTTATTTACTTTTGAATTAAAGAGTTTGAAAGCACTATATACGTATATTTATTTTGTATTTATATAATTGCGTCACACCGAGGCATAACCTCTATACTCTATCGTATAAGATTAACTATACCTTATTATCATATTAGACAAGAAATATTCTTGAGGTAAGAGGGCAAATATTCTTCAACTGATGAGTGGGAAACTCTTAATATTAGAATATCGTTTTTTCAGTGTAATAATCGTGCTATACCCCACCCATAGTCGATTGTCATGCAACGCGATCCTTTTAGGCAATTTGAAAGTTTCTTTATTTTCGAAAATCTCATCGTCGAAAGTGGTCAACTTTGTGGCAAACAACAATCAGCAAATGATTTTTTGATGTATAAAAATGTTCGCTAAAATGCAACTTTTGATACTAATTGTAAGCACTATTTATCCAAAAAGAAAAAGTTTTAATTTAAACGACCAAAAAATCCAACAAAACCCGTGCAATATCTAATAAGAACTTAGTTTTCAGTGATTAACTTATTCGAAAATAGGATTGAAAATTTTATTCGAAAATAACTTATGATTTCAAATGCATCCTAACTGTAGTATTTCGATAATGGTGATTGACTCGTTCCAATGTAAAAGCTACTTGCTGCATATTCACTTCTCTTTGGCATACAATTTACTCTATTAGTATTGGTTGGAAAATGGAAATGATTCCAGTTCGCTTGGTCACTACGTATTATTTTGAGATAATGAGCTATGATCAATTCTACATTTCCCATATCTGTCCCGATACGTGTCAGATACGACGAGATCGTGTCGGGATGATCGCTGATCAAAACCCTGATTTTCTGCGATAAATATATGGTTGAATGTGAATGTAAACTGTCATCTTTTGTGTGTTTTTTCATTATGATTCTTCAGTGCGTGGAAACAAAAAGCAAAGAAAGAAGGAAATCAACAGCATAGATATTATAGAAAATAAATAAAAATTTAATTCTGATCAATAATGTTCGGGTGAATAAAAAGGAATTTAATTAGGAATTTTTCTACTACTCTTCTCGAGAATATTACAAACTTACATGTTTGTAAAATCCCTTTAAAACTATTTCTGACTTTTCATGGAGAATCTGCGATCTAAATAATTATATTATATATTTTTAATTTTTTACGACTCCGCTGGGACTTTAACCAGCAGGTCACTCAATTGGCGGTTCATTTCTCTGTAAAAGAAAGGGATTGGTGTCATTATTTTGTGGCCTCCTTGTATTATTTTTAACGACTCTTTCCGGATTAATTGGAATCATTGCACGTATCCTTTTCCGTTCGGCTTTTTAAAGCGGATTAAGATTGACATCCTCGGTGTGAGAAGCTTTAAAGAGATCACTATTAATAACTCAATTCAGCCTATAGTTTTATTCTTTAAACTCATACTCAAGGATTACTATTTTTCAATTTCTACAACAGAAGATGTACGGCTTATAGAGAATAGATTTTTTAGAGTAATAAGTTACACTTAAGGGGGAGGGGGTGATATTGAACAAATTAAAACATAAATAATATTCTGTGAAGTCATATTAAGAACTTACTGATAATTTATTGCAATAAAATTTCATGGAGATCTAATGATTATTGAGTTTGAATATATTCTTATACCATTAAGCCATTTCCCTTTCAGAGTAATCGTGACTTACACAATGGGGAAGGGATTAATGTGGGAGATGGTATACATTTTTAGATTTATCTTATGTCTTTTCAAATTATGGTCTCATTTACACATTCTAACCATTCTTTCCGCGATCTGCCTCTGGGTACACTGCCATGTACTTTATATATGAACTATTGTCTTTTCTGCACAACATTCTTTGAGGATTATCTCATTACTCATTGCGTTCATCGGTGTTTTGCCGCTCATCATGCGTAAGAATTTCATGTTAATCGCGATAATTTGACTCTTATCTTTTTCTTGATAGGTCCATATCGCGACTGTATAGCATAGTCGACAAAAGTATAGAATCATGAACTGCCTTTTAGTTTTACTTAATATATTTTTACATCTGCTAATGGGCCCTGCTCTGCCGATAACCTTATACTTATACTTAACTTATACTTATTATTTATACTTATAAATTTGCTCTATTCTCTTATAATTTAGGACAATGTTGCACATTGTGTTCTCACCTTTCCCTTCAAACATTATTATTTTTCTTTAATGGGCCTGAGTGGTGAGCCTCACATGAAAACTTTGTAAGGCTCTTCACTTGGGGTGATAGCTAGAGAGATTGATCCACAACCTGGGTCGGAACAGTGTTGCGGAATAAACGCATTATTTAAATTAATAAAACGGGAATTCTAGATCAATCTAAAATTCTATACCCCTTCCCATGCATTACTCCTTTCCTCTCCAAATAACTCATGCCTGCCCCAAAAGGAAACATAGCCTAATGGTATAATTTACATTAATTTGGAGCCACATGTTCTTCATGATTGTATTCAGTTTTCCCAACATTCTCTACGAGTCTTCGATCGCCTCTGACATAACATTCATTACTAGTCTTCAATTTAATTTTTAGACATTTGTCCATGAATATAATAAGCAGCCATGAGGACATAACGCAACCTTGTCTAATGCCTTGCATAATATCGAATCAGTCTTTTAGTTTTCCATTAACCCTTGCATTCGCTTTGCTATCAGCATGTATTATTTTTATTGCTTCCCGGGTAGAAATTGCCTCTTTATGCCTAAACTAAATATTGGCTCTCACGTGGCCGCAGCTAGATTTCCTAGCTGGAAGAATCTAGGCTTTCCCTCTATCGGCCCTCGACAGGTTATTGTCGTGTACTACTTGTCTTACATTATTTATATAATCACTTTTTAGCAATATATTTTTAAAATGAACTAGATAAAAAGCTTTATTCATAAAGATATATTTAAACAATAATTTCTATTAATTAATTAATTTCTCGAGGGGACCTTGAAGCCCTCGACAGGTAAAACGGGTAATAAAGCTGTGCGTGCAGAAAAGTACATTAATTTTCTTCTGCTTAATTATACTTAAATTTAAAAAAGAACAAATTAAAAAAATTACCGAGATGCAAACTTTGAAAAATTTCATTTTTTTCTGAAAAAATTAAAAACATTTAGTGCCTCAAAAATTTGAAAAGAATTTTTCTTAAAGATCGATTTAATTTAAAATCACGTAAGTCCGTTTAAAAATCATATATAACAAATCGAGCTTCAAAAACATCTTTTTCTCATTTCTAAAATATCGGATCAATGCCGTCAAGCATTTATGATACCGCACTCAGCGTGGCGGTTGTTTTAATAAACTGCGTTTGTCTTAATTATTAGTTATAATCTCTAGTCAAATTTAACAATAAGCTTAGTTTTAGAATAGCGTGCGGAGTATAGTTAATAATCGAATGTCAATAAAAATACGAGAAAACGGAGGAGTCTTACTCGCAGGCTACAGAAAGGTGTGAAAAATCTGTAGATTAAAATTTTGCAAAGAAAATGTATTTTACAATTGGATTAATATTTTCCTTCTTTTAATAAAAAAAATCTGGTAATAGATTATGGCAATGTGCTAGTTAAACTTTTATACTACTGGAACCAGAGCATCATACTTCAGAATTTAAAGCATGATCAATTTTTTAATAATTTAACAATATTTTATTTAAATCAACAAAATAAGAAACAATAGCATATGCTTTTGAATAATAGCATATGCATTTTTCCGAGCGTGAAAACACCGTTTGATGTTTCAAAACAATATTTCCTCGATTCGGAAGTATTTTTTTTAGTGTGTGAGGGAATTTCTAGATTCTATAAAGACCCTATTAATAGGCCCTCATTGGGTTGCCTACTGATGACCTCGCTAGCTGAGCGTGACGCTTTCGCTTGCGCTCTCGATAGATTGCCACTTTAGGGCCTAGATAGAAAATAGGAAATCTATAAAGGACCTCTTAAGAACCAAGTTATAATTTCTACTCGGGTTGTAGGAGCCGTCCATTGGAACCGTAATCTTTAAGAACTCCCAAAGTTTACTTCTATCCACCTTAAATCTGTTTTCTTTACTCTCAAAATTTTTTCTGTGATATGTCTTAAGCTAATCATTTGATCCAGACATGATCATTCTGGCATAAATCCACTTTGGACTTCCCAGATCTTTGCTTCTTTATTTTCATTGCCTCCAAATAAATATTTTTTAATATATTTAACTCACGGTACTTAATAAGCTGATCCCTCTGTAATTATTGCTTTCATCTACCTTTCCTTTGTATATTCGTACGATAATCGCTTTTTTTCTAGTTTTTTTATAGTCTTTCTTCTCCCAGCTCGATACATAAATTTATCAATTAAACAATGTCCCTAATCGGAGACCGGTCGGTGGCTGCTTGGCCTCTTTTTGGTGAACATTTCAAGTCGGGGCTTGGTCGGGGACTAGTCGAGCTACTTCAAAAAAAAAAAAAGAAAAACTTAATCATCCATTTAGGCTATTTTTATGTCAAAATCTCCAGGCGGGTTCTAGCCAGGCTCTGATCGGGCTATTCTTGCTGTAAAGTTTCTGACAGATTTTTATATTTTATGAAAAATACTGTACAAAAGCTCAATTATGTACTTGTTTTTAATGAATAAAAACACACTTAGGCAACATTTTCACAAAACACTGAACTTGTAATTTTTCGTTTTTATCAAAGAAAAAGTGTAAGATAAAATGCAGCTTAAATGTGTGAGAAATGAAATGAAAATTTAAACATAATCAAATATTTAAATATTGTAGAATATATGGAAGAACTTTTTTATTATCAATTCAAAGAGACTTTAAGACTGATCTTTTTACTTCAAATTCTCGGCACTATTTACTACTAATCTTTGTCGCTGCGAGCAGTAATGTGGATCTTTTCTAACAACCTCAATTTTAATCTGACTCAGCCTCAAGAACTAATATTAGAACAGCAGAAAAACAAGTAAATATTTGTGAAGGTAAGTTCATTTTTATGGTTGGTATAATACAGTGAAGTTAATCCAATTTTGCTAGCATATGAGTACAAGAATCATTGATTAAGAAGTTTCAACATTTTTAATTAGAAATACTTCCCATCTATGGCCATAGTTCTATATTTTAAATAAAAATTTGGAAATTTGAAAACCGCGACAAATATAAAATTCTTATTTTTTTGAGTGAAATGAAAAAATTGAATTTTGAGGTTAGGATTCGTAATGCACACTTATTCAGTCAAATTTCAAGTAAATTTAATAAAATCAAGTATATCATTGATTCTTGAACTATTTAGACGTTATTCTATTTAAAAGAGGAGAATAAAATGCTGTGTTTTAAAAATATAATAATTTTTGTTCTTACAAAAAGTGTCTTATTGAAAATATTGTTGTCGTTTGACGTATTTTGAATCGTATTCTTCATAAAATGAAAATAATTTGAATTTGTTTTTGTAGTTTTCATTTATTTATTTTTTAATAATGACTTTTAAAAACCTCTCATCGACTGTCCAGCAGAAAATAGTCTTAACTTTTAGACTTCCAAAAACAATGTATATATCAATTATATTCTACTTCACTAGAATGTTGTTTCATTGTTACATAAACATACAACACAACACTCTAGTGAAGTAGAATATAGTTGATACACTGTGCTTTTGGAAATCTTAAAGTCAACACTATTTTTTTGGGACAGTCGTGTTATTGTACGGACGCTACCAGTACCGGACTAAAACCCGACTCGGATAAGTCGGGTCGACTGGCCAGCCCTCGACTAGTTCACCTCGACGAAACTGTTCGGGGATACTAATCAGTAGTCCTGACTAGCCCCCGACTTAAAGTGGGGCCAACTGGTCGGATACCAGACCAGTCCCACATTTGCATTTCTGTGCAGGCCTTATAATTTTTTAAAGTTCTGAATCATATCCCTAAATTCAGAAGCAACATACTTTCTCAATGTGGTTTTCTAACGTACCGTGTCCTATTTTGCAGCTGTGGTGCCCTATAGTTTCACCTCCTTCTGTTTTAATTTTATCTTTACTTTCTTTGACTAGTAGTTTTAGCTTCCTCTTTTCGTTTCTATACTCATTTTCTTGTTTCTTTTCGTGAATCGCTGCGCGGATTCCATCATTCCAGCACACATCACCAGAAATTCTTCCCATAAACGCAGTGCCACACATTTCGGTGTCTTTTCTGACAATGATATCCCGAATCTATGCACCCTTAGATATTTATTGATTATAATTGCCTCCTAAAGTTGCCCTATCTATGCGTTTGTATATCCTATTCTGAAAACCTATTCGCGCTTCTGGTTATTGTAATTTCTCGCTTTCGATTCGCGTATGTTTCGTCTTATTAGTTCTCTTACTCAATCCTTGAACATAAATTTATCAATTCGTACAACCTGTGAAGTATGTATTTGTCACCGTACTTAAGCATGTCAGCGTTGATTTTCACGACTATTTTGTATAAAGTCCAAATTTGGGCTCCACAATGAGACATATTTTCTCATTCTTTCTACTTTGAGCTATGTATGTATATGTTCAATAACATTCATAATATCTGTTTTTAAATATATTTGATTCGTTTACAAATTTGACTTTATTATTCCTTTAATTTCCAAAATTTCATTTTCTCCTTTTTATCTTTTTAGTTTTCTAATTCTGAATTATTTCCAAAATACAAAGCATTGTTACTTCAAACTATTTTCTCCATTACCTCGAAACATGGAAAATGGGGATAGGAATGAAGTAGGCCTTTTCATGCGGAGTATACTAGGTGTCTCAGACTCAAGTGTCCGCACTTATATTGCAGTATAAAAATTTTCAAAAATAAATAAAAAATTCCTCTTCAAAAGATCAGTTGAAGTTTTAGTTTTTGTGTTATAAAATATTTAAGCTGGTCCGATCAGACGCGCGATATAAACAGTTGTGCGCCTGGGAACATTTAATTTCAAAACAAGTTCTCCTCTTCATATGAATTGATTGTTTCTGAAAAAATAGTTATCAGAGGGTCTAATGAAAGTCATCACAATTATCGAGCTTAACCGATGTTGAATACAATGCAGCGGCATGGTGGTAGGTTTTCGTAAACTCATCTCGGCACTTAAATAATAGGAAATAAAACGACAAAATGCACCACAGTTCTCTAGTTTAGCCAAATCATCCCCTCCCCTCACCCACATTTCTTCTTCTATTCCACTGTTTGCTGTTCGTTTAGACTTTAAACTTTAAATACACAGTTTCTCTCTCTCACTCCTTTTCCAATCATCTCCGTTCTTATTATCTTCCATTTTCTAACTAAAGAAGAGGGCCCTATTTGCTGAGCATCCACGCGGGTGGCACTGCGGTTTTCTCGATTACATGCACACAATCATCCCAAGGGTTGTCAGCTGTCTTACAGCAGACTTCCTTCAAATACTGTACACATTGTCTACCATAATTTCCTATAATTTGTTGTCCCTTCTCAATTATCTTCAAAGCGGTCTGCTTTAATTAAAGAAATGTAGAAAAAATATAAAAGACTTTTTTAAGGACTGATATTATTTTGGTCAATTTTTCCCATGTTTTAGAGTAGATAGTCCATGCTCAATACAGAGTCATTTGCTACTCAAATAAGCTGCGCTTTTCTAAAACCATTCAAAGACAATTTACTCAAAAACCCCAACGCTTTTTGACACTTGGTTTTTCTCTGACGTCCTAATGTAAACAGCCCCCATGATAGTCTATTCTAAACTCGTACCTTAGAGAGAAGAGATCATTTTTCTGTCTGAAAATCGAACATTTATATTTTTTCCAAAATGACAAAAGATGCGAAAAATCTAAAGGAACAAAATTGTTGTTCTAAGAAAGTTAAAGAAAAACATTTTTTGACACTTTCTTCTATCTCGAGATATGATCGAGATTTTGACGAAAATATGTATAAAATACTTGGAGATTTGTTTTATACTCCGTAATTTTTCTAAAATACTTTATTATTATTGTATTAAGGTGTGTTTTTAAGAAAAAATAAATCAATCCTAAAGGATTGTATACACGTATTCGCGAAAATCTAGAAACTAATACCAGATAGAAGTTTGTTCCAACAGACATTGATCTAGAATGTTTTTAAAGAAACCATTTTGTTTCGTCGACTGTTTTCAATATTTTTTGTCCTTTTGGCAATAAAAGTCAATTTTTCGTTTTTGAGACAAAAAATCTCTCTTCTCTCCAATGCATGGGGAAGTTTGTTCCAACAGACATTGATCTAGAATATTTTTAAAGAAACCATTTTGTTTCGTCGACTGTTTTTAATATTTTTTGTCCTTTTGGCAATAAAAGTCAATTTTTCGTTTTTGAGACAAAAAATCTCTCTTCCCTCCAATGCATGGGCACGGTGCAAACTATCGTGGAGACTCTTTACATTAGGACGGATTTAAAAGGGGAAAAAAACCAAAAGAACAAAAACAGTGGGACTTTTGAGTAAATTGACATAAAATATATTTTTTAAATAGCTGCCATTTTGGCAATTTGGAACTTTTTTACAATATTATAATTGACACCGAAATAGAAACAGAAATTTTATCACACTTAAAGTAAGATACGTGTCCATCTGAAAAATAACATATTTGAATGGCCAATCATTATGTGACTTAGGCATGGACTGCCGGCCCGACTTGACATTAGTTCGCCCTGGAGACAATCTAAATTGAACATATCTTAATTTGTATTCCTAGACCGTGAACACTAAATCGCCTTGACTTAATTTTGATGACAAAATTCGGGATGCGAATGCATCGGCCTCCGGATTCTAAGTTTGCGAAATCCGATCTGAAGAGGTAGCCTAATGAGTAAGCATTAGAAGCCATGGTGAACAAAGGTGTATCGTGTTTCCCTTGGAGGAAAGAAAGCTCGATGGAAATCGATGGCTAGTTATGTGGGAAAATGCTAAAAAGGATCAGCCATGCAAGATGCATTCGCTTGATTATACTCTGTAGCAATGTCCTTTGTGTGAGCTATGAATATTAATTAGGCCCTGCGAGAAAGCCGGTCTTGAATTCAACGACCCACATCCGACTTATACTTAAACTTGTCCACCAGACAAGACGATTCGTATAATATGCACCTTCATTAAAATCTCGGCCGCGTTGAGTCGACCACCCATATCGAATTTCAGAAAAGCACATCCTTCAGTTACTCAAGCCTTCTTGTACAGTTCGGTCCGTGTGATTTTCTCAAATTATAGTATTTTAGTCACAATTAGCAAAAGTATATTGTGGGCATATCAAAAGATAAATATCTTTCAATTTCAATATTTAATGATCATATAGTAGTATGTGATAGCAAAACATTAGGAGTACTTGAAAACGAATGCATGGAAAAATTATTCCAAAATTTTGAATTTAAGAATTTTTAATTTAAACCACTAAACGGTTTAATTGGCCCAACTTAACGAAGAGATACCTGTTTGAAAAATACCTGTAACAAAAACTATGCGTCTGTTTTTTCTGTATATTGAAAAAATAAAAACCCCGACAGAAAAGCATGAGCCAAAAAAAAGAAGTCATCCTTTGGGTGAAATTTCCTAGCAGAATCCAAAGTGTTCACTTCTAAAGTAATTTAAATTCCATGATCCCAAAATCTTTAACAATTGTAATTATCGATTTAGGATTCCAGATGTCTCACTCTGGCCAGGTGGATCTCATAAGATTCTATAGCAACTGTGAACAAGATTATCGCGTAGACCTCGAAGGTTAACGTGGTTTTTAATTGATTCTAGCGTTTTTTCCCCTAAATTTTTTATGAAAATTATATTCAATATTTAATATGATATTTCATCAAATGATAAGGGTATTAAATAATTTTGTATATCAAATTAAATTAAGCCCGAATTGCTAAGTATAAGACTGAAGGTTTAACGCAGTGTAAGAGAAAAGCAGTGAAGTATATTATATAAGATACACAGGGTTGCCACCTGCTATCTATATTCATTTCTTGAACAAGGGTGTGTGCAGCTTAGTGGTCAGAAACTTTTATCTCGATTTTTCATGCATATCCTCACCAAAAAATACTGATCACTTATACGACTTTTTTGGGACCCTATAAACTAATTGTGAAGAGAAATGTTGAGTTCCAATTCGATACATCTACTATTGAGGATTCTGAATAAAATATACAAAAACGTCTTTTTTCTTATAGCAAATACCTGTTAAACTTCATGGGGTCTGCGAGACCTACAAATATAATTTTTTTTTAACAAACAAAAAAACGCATTTATTTGTTCGTAGTTTCGAAGAAATTTGCTGGAGAGATTAAGAAAATTCGGAAAAAAAATCCATTGCAATTTTGGATCACCCTAATGTAGAGGGTATACGTACAATCCATAACTCCAAGTTTTCTTAGGATGTGTGATATGAGGGCCTCTTATGCAACGGTGGTTTCCTATAAACCGTTGATGGCTCTAAAGCCGCAACGAATGAAATTTAGGCTGTAAACATGCGATTTCATGGCATGCAATTTCACATAATACCTAAAGAATACAGGTATGTATTGGAAAAGAGGAAAGGACGTATTCCTTGGTTGGGTGTATCCATAAAAGGAATGCGATGCACGCGCCTGCACACCGTAATATCTGCTTTTCGAAAACGTGTGTACCTTCGATCTTCGCCTTTTCTTTATGCACCCGTTCCTTCTTCTTTGATCTTCTTATCTCTCTTTTTTGCATTCTTTCTTTTTTTACGATCGGCTTATTTGCCTCGTTTTAACTCACATCAGCGAACTCGATTCCGAGCCCACGCGACATCGACAAGCTGCGCGATTGTCAGCGACCCTCGATTAACGTCGTCCATTCGTCACGAAGTCCGATCGAATCGCGGAGTATGTTTTATACTATGTTGGTTCCGATGGTACCATACTTCAAGGAATTCAATTTAATTTTCTCTGAGAGAACCAAAATTGAGGTATCACGAAAACAGCTGTATTAGAAGTTGGGTTCCTTTAGCAGCTACAAAAAAATCTTAAGTGATCATCAAGTAAATTATAATTTATTCGTAATATCCCGACAATTCTTTTATTTCAAGGAATGAATAAATCAGATTTTGTAAGAGGCAACTTCGCATTAGCTTCATTTTCAATTTGGACGGGTTGGTTTTTCTTATAACTCCTTTATAAACATAAATCTTCAGTTTTTACTGAGAATAACTCCTACGATTTTTCCAAGAATTGTATCTTTTTGCCAAACATATGTTAGCTTTTTTCCTTCATTCCATAAAACTTTGATCTCCTCGTAAAGACTCTGCTCGAATTTCAATTCAAGGTGTAGGTGGTTTTATGTCAAGTGCAAGTTTCGAAGCGATTTCGGAAATTTGTTTCTTGATATTCTTCTCGTCCGTTGGCCGTATCACGTTTCGACAGACCCATTCCCATAAGGATACTGCCAGCCATCATCATGTTCTTGAATAATTCATAGAGGTAAAATTTTGCCTGGGCTTCACATTGTTCGTCCACTTTTCGATACCGCAGTGGGATGAAACCGCGGATTGTTTTGTGGCCATTAAACGATGTGGATATTAACGCCTTTAATAGAAAGCAGCTTTTTATCGTTCAACAAAATTACTGAGATAAGTATTTTTAATTGTCAAAGTTAACCATGCAAAGTAGATATCTTGAAAGACTTGAAGGTTCAGGAAATTTGAATTAAAGTTTTTTAAAATCCTGCAAGTCCTTTTTCATTTTGCTACGCAAAAGACCTCCCCTAATATAGGAGGTAAATGCGAATGAAATGGTTGTGTTTTGTTCTCCTATTGCATAATTTACATACACCTCGGAGCATGTGCAATAAACTTTAGTGCATAAATGCACAAACGCACACACACTTTTTTATTTGACTTTTCCACACAAAAAAAATAATAAATCATTCCTTTACAATCTAAATCTTGAGTGCGACATATAAAGAATCGTATGTCTTATTGGCTACTTTATATGCTTCCTTATACTAAAGGGATCGTGAGAATCAGAACCAAAGAGAATAGTGCGGATGTGAACGTAACGACGGAAACCTATTCCTATTGGAAAGTAAAGTTCGGTACATTACGCATGCTTATTGCACCTATATAAGAACGAGGACATTGCCTTCCCATACCATATAGACTCGTTCACAACAGGCACCCCAAACTCGAATTTAACGTTTCTCCGACAGCGCGTACGAACGCCCAATTATCTCTAGGGACTTCTTTGAGAAACTCTCTCGGCACCCGTTGTTGAAGGAAACTTTTTGGCAGAATGGCCCCTTCTGGAGCAATAGCTAACAGAATTTGCAGTAGACTGTACAGTTGCAGGAAACTTACCCAAGTCAGAACAAAGATAGTTCCTAATTACTGCAAAATCTTTCAGGTTATAAGTCATTCAATATAATAGAAAAATTCTAATTTATTAATAGGAAATACTTAGTAACTTTGCGTGCAGTAAATAATAAAGATTATTAATATACAACCGGCATTATTTTTATCAAGATTAGAAAACAAAATTTCGAACTTAAAATTATGATTTTTTTAAAGAAATGCCGCTGCATTTTTCCCAAAAAGATGAATTTTTAACCCAAAAGGACGAATTTGATCAAAAAACGTAATCTTCAACCCAAGGGCTTGAATTAAAAAAAAAGTATAAATTTTAAACGGAAAATTTAATAGCTGATATTTGAATAGACACAGGAAATTGCATTTTTCACAAAATAGTTAAATTTTCCATCAAAGAGTTGAAGTTTTAACAAAATAAGTCATTTTTCTACGAACCTGTTGAATTTTAAGTCTGTAATGATGAAGTCTCAACCAAAGACGAATTTTCAACAAAAAAGTTCATTTTCAAAACATCAGCTGCATTTTTAACTGCATATAACAAAGTGGTTCAACTTTTACCTGAGTAGTTGAAATTTGTACTAGAAAAAAAAATGAATTTAAAAAAAAAACGGAATAGTTAAATTTTCAGTTTAAAAGATTAACTTTCAACCAAGAAAAAATAGGTAGTTAACAAAGTAGTTAAACTTTTAATCAACGAGATAAATTTTCAACTGAAATTAATGAACCTTCAACTGGAATACTTAAATTTTCAGTTAAAAAAACTAATTTTAACAAAACAAAATTCTAAAATTTTTAACTAAAAATCTAATCAACAGGATATAACAATTAAAATACAAAGATATAAATATAAATAAAAGCCAAATAAATAACTGAAAAGAATATTATACCAGGTTGTGTCAAAGGAGTAAATTTTAATCTAGTAATATTTTTCAGACAAAGTGTTTTGTGAACGGGTTAAATTAATTTCAAATGAAAATGAAATTTTTTTAATTTATTATTTTTGACAAATATTTAAAGTCCCTCTTATAGAAATTCCCTGACTTTCCCTGGTTAATAAAATTCCCTGACTTACGGCAAGATTGTCAATGATTCTATGTGCTTTTCAGTACGAAAAATAAATCTTACGCATTAAATTTACTTTATTTCAAATTGTATCAGTTAATGAAAAACGAATTTAACAAAATAAAAAATCAGTCTGATAATTATTTAAGACTAAGGACTTTCAAAATGAAGACTTATGTATTTCATGAAAAGGAATTTTTGCAAAAATATGAGGACTGCTCCACATTTAAATTCAGATCCACGCTAAGTTCCAATAACTTGCAAGAAATGTGCAGGAAAGAATTTTAAAAAATATATGTTAAGGAGATATGACGTGGATGAATGATCATAAACAAAGGTATTTTAATTTGGCTGGCGACTCGGTTCTTGAACGAATTAATCAACGGTAATAATGCGCCCCTGGCTATCTTTCCTTGATGCCCAGATCGGATCGTCTTGCTGCATTTTATCGCTGTTATCCCAGCCTTACGAAGTTCGTATCGAATTTTATCGTGTACCTTCGCTTCGAATTTCATGGTGCAGCAACTGCGTACCCTGCGGTTTCCCTGTCCTCGAACTCAGCATACAAGATCTTTCGTGATACCGCCATACAGACGGTCCCAATGGCGCATACCTGCATTATTCGCAACGCGTTAATGAAGTAAGCACGTGCGTCAACACTCTACAGTTCTACACAGCAACAGACTGTCTGTACTCATGTTCTGTGCAGCTGCAGACATTTCAGGACGAAACGTATAGTAAGCATAGCTAACTGCATTGGAGAATGATATGCATGCATACGGCATGCATATAGGGATGCGTAAGCTTGTATCCACTTTCGCGGAGCAGATAAAATGTAATTTTTCACGCTGCTTCGCAATATCATTATTCCTACTGGTATATAACAAGGTGCTCATAGTTGAGCTTCGAAAGTTGCATTCATACACCTCTGAAACACATCTAATGTCCCAAGGATTTTGCGACAATTCATTTTACAACTTCCCTGACTTTTAATAAATAATGTTATCCTCAAAAATAACGTTTATGCATTTTATAAAGCATGTAAGGTAAGTAAATACTATTATGTTTAATAAAGATGTAAACTTCAAGTAAGAATATGATAACTCAATTTTTGTCTAATTACACAGGCCCACAAAAAAAAGTTGTCTGCACGAGACAAGTGACTACGCTACCTTATGGATTTTGAGCCGCAGAATCCGAATCTGGCTTCAGATTTTGCCCTACATATCTCAGTTTTCCCCTAGATGCAAAAAATAGGTAAAATCCTCGGGATTTTCTAGTCACACAGGTCATCCAAAAAATTTGTCAGCATGAAAGAAGTGACTAGGTTATTCTCATGGATTTTAAGCTGCTGAATCCAAATCTGGCCTTTGAATTTTTCCTACACGTATCAGTTTACCCCTAGATGCAGAAAATAGGGGAAACCCAGGGATATTCTCGATATTATTTTTATAATACCATTATACGGAAGAATAAACGTACTAGTATCATATTCTTATGTGTTGGGACACGTAAAGACCAAATTCATACACAAAAATTCCCCAGTGTGCTTACCATTTCCTCTAGCTAGGATAAATCTAGGAAAATTGAAGGTCTTACGCATGTTATACAGACTTATAAAGCAAAAAATAAGAAAAATTCTATTTTCTCTGCAGTTTTGCGCTCTCAATTAAAATTTGATCACTAAATTTTTCGAGCTTCTACCATTTTCTTCCTAGAAGCAAAAAGTAGGGAAAAGCCTAGGGATTTTCTGTTTACACATGCCATACAAGATTTTTCCTGCAAGAAACAAGTCACTAGGCTAACCTTATGGATGTTGAGCCACTGAATCTAAATATGACCTTAGAATTTCTCGTACATGACTCAATTTCCCTCTAGATGCAGAAAATTGGCAAAAATATAGGGGTATTCCTGACGTTATTTTGATAATACCAGTACACGCGAAAATAGACACATGGATGTTATATTCTTAAGTGTCCCGACTTATATATAAAGACTTAATTTTATAAATATAAATCCTCTACTGTGCCTTCTGTTTCCCCTAGCTTAGGTAATTCTAGGGAAATTCAAGGTCTTTTTCATATTATATAGATTTGTACGGGGAAAAACAATGCAATATCCTTTGCAGATTTGCGTGCTAAATCTAAGTTTAAACCACACATTTTTCGGGCTTGTTCCATTTTCTCTTTAGATGCAAAGTGTAGGGGAAAGCCTTTTGTTATTTTTTCCCGTGTAAATCTATATAATCTGAGAAAGGCCGTCAATTTCCCTAGAATTACCCAAGCTAGGGGAGATAGAAGGCACACTAAATAATTTATGTGTAGTACTTAAGTCTCTACAAGTCGTTACACTTAAGAATATAATAACGATGTGTTTATTTTGCGTAAACTGGTATTATAAAATTACGTGCATATTATCCCTAGGGTTTTCCTTATTTTTTGCACGTAGGGGGAAACTGTGACCTGTAACATAAATTCTGAAGCCAGATCTGGATTCAGCGGCTTAAAATCCATAAGAGTGGCCTAGTCACTTGTCTTTTGCAGACAAATTTTTGGTATGGCCTGTGTCACCAGAAATCCCTGAACTTTTCCCTACTTTTTGCATCTAGGGGAAAACTGAGAAGTGTAGGAGAAGTTCTGAGACCAGATTTGGATTCAGCGGCTCAAAATCCATAATGGTAGCCTAGTCATTTATTCCTTGCAGGCAAGTTTTTTTATCGCATGTGGGAACAGGAAATCCCTAAGCTTTTCTCTCCTTTTTGCTTCTAGGGGAAAACTGAGACGTGCAGGACGAATTCTGAAGCCAGATTCGGATTCGGCGGCTCAACATCCAAAAGGGGAGCCTAGTTACTTGTCCCGTACAGACACATTCGTTGTATGGCCTGGGTAACTAGAAAATCCCTAGGCTTTTCCCTACTTTTTGCATCTAGGGGAAAATTGAGACGTGTCGAACAAATTAGGAGCCCATATTCGGATTCAGCGGCTCAAAATTCATAAGGGTAGCCTAGCCACTTGTCTCGTGTAGACAACTTTTTTTATGTGGGCCTGTGCTATTATTCAAAAATGTATAGCTGCAGTTTCCAAGGTCTGTACAACTGTACTAGTTGATCAAAGTATGGCATGGAAAATTAATTCTTTCATTTTCATTATTTAAAAAAAATGAAAAACATGATTACTGCAAAGCAATAACAAACTAATATCTTGACTAGGGTTTACATTATAAAATGAATCAGAGAGTTATTGACTTTGTAAGAAAAATAATGTATAAGTTTATACTTTAACCAAGTTTTAATTATCAAACAAACATTGCGCACAAATTATTAAATAAAATATCTCCAACAATTGAACATTTTTTGAACAATTTTTGTTGTGACTAATTTTCAAATGGGTAAAGTTGAGTTTTTTTAGCAGGTAAAGATAAATCTGAAATATTGGTGAAGATTAAATTTTCTTTGGTAAACTCAATTAAATGTATAAGTTACACATATATAGTTAATTACAAATTATTATAGGAATTTTTGTTTCTGCTAACTGCATAGCCGTGATGCTCGAAACATTATATTTTATATTTTTTAAGTAAGCGGTGCCGTACACTATTATAATCGCAATAAAAATTCAGACTAAAAGTGAATTTTACTGAGAATAATTTCATTTGAAAATATCGTCCATAAATGAAATTCTTTTGCCTCCTTGTCCAAATTAAAGACTGGGATAAGGGTAAGGGAGGAGATGTATTGGGAAAAAGAAGAGAACAGAAATTGTAGAATATGTGAATGGCAGGAGGAAAAATGGGAGTATGCATAGGAATGATGTAGGAGAGGAATGGAAGATAAAGGAAGCTGACAAGAGAATGCGGTTAAGATTCTAGGGGAGGATGGATTAGGAGAAGAATGGTTGAAGCAGTTGGAGTGTGCCAGAGGAGCGAATGAAAGAGAATGAAAGAATGCATGTGAAAAAAATGGCAAATTGGAAGTACAAGAAAAGTGAAAGAAAAAGGAAACGGAAGTCGCTTAGATTAGAATCGTAAAGATTGTAAGTAGTGGTATTGTAATAGTATAAGTAGGGTATTATATTAGACAGGAATAAGCAACCGCCATTCTGGTTCCTGGACAGTTCGCGGGAAACAGTGCGATAAGCATGTCGTATAGTTTAATTAAAATTAAGTTTAGAATATAAGAAAAATGGTCTGCTGCAGTGCTCCGTTTAGTAAAAATAGAAGCGAGGATGGATTTAAACTTTACCGTTTTCCACTAGAGCGAAGAGAAAGACTGTCAATGTGGAACATAAATTGTAGAGGCGACAAATGGAAACCGAATTTAAATTCAACATTATGCGAAGTTATTACTAATATTTATGACTATCACGATACAATTCAAATATAGGGGGTCTGAAGATTATGTTTACATGTAATTAAGTTCCCTATAAGCATTTCTTTGATATATTAAAGCGAAATGAGATCCAGAAGAAAGTAAGGTTAGGAACCCGTTTTTCTACAGAACGATGCACATTAAGCCACGCAAATAAAAAGGACGTATGATGTGAAACATAAATAGCCATCATAATAAACTCTTGAAAAAGTATTGTATTAATGTTTGACCTATAGTCTATTATTATTTTATCATTTGTAAATATTTATTTAAAAAATCATAAGATTATAATTTTAGCGCACGCCTATTTATAAACTGAGTAAAATTTCGTTTGTAATCATAATTTTCGCAAGAGCTACTTTTTGGTGAACGTGTGGGTTGAAAAATCATATAGTCGAATTTAAATATTTCATATATTTTATCACATGTATTTTTATTTATAATTTATGTTTTGATAACAATGCTTCAGTATAAGTTAAAAATAAATAATCTATATCGCGTAAGTGTATTTATATAATCCGATATCAATTTAGCGATTTTGAATTTGGCGGGGAACCAGAATGGCAGCTTGCATATTTCCATCTAATGTAGTACCTTAGTATAAGTAGACTAAGTTGCGTTTGCATTCTCATGCTCTCTCTCTCGCTTGCACTCTCGCTTTCGATCGCTCGCTCACTCGTTTCCTAATAAGTCCTAAATTGTGCTATCACATTAAATAGAGAAAAGTAACTAGATATAAGACTTTATGTAAATAGTTGTAAATAATTGTACAGTGGTGTGCAAAAGTTTTGGGCCACCTATTTTTTTTATGACTGAATAAATTCTCTTAATTTTAATTATAACAGAGCTAAAAAAATGTCTCTTTAAAAGTTAGATTGTTTTCGAAATTCTATTTAAAATAAGCCCAGGGTGAAGCCAATTTGTCTAGTTTTTAAGTAGATATTGCAAACATAGTGTAAATTTCAATGTTTTCTTAAATTTTCAATAACTTCGAAAATAGTCAACATTTTTTAATGTTCTTGGGCTCATTTTGAAGCTTTTTTTCACCGTATCATAACAGCTTACAAGTATGAATCGTAAGCAATTTATTTTCGAATTGCAAGAACTTGAATTTGTAACAAAAAAGTTGGAAAAATTGAAATATTATTTTTAGTAACAAAAAGTTTTTGTAAAATATATGAAACATATAATCATGATGTTTCTATGTAATTTCCACAAAATGTATATTTATTTAACTTTTATTCTGATTTGCATACAGATAAGATGTTTTCAAATTTATCCAACTTTTTTATTACAACTTCAAGTTCTTGCAATTCGAAAAGAAATCTTTTACAATTTATACTCGTAAGCTGCTGTGATACGGTAAAAAAAGATTCAAAATGAGCCTATGAACATGGAAAAATGTTGATTATTCCGGAAGTTATTGAAAATTTAAGATAACATTAAAATTTACATTATTTTTGTAATATCTACTTAAAAACTAGACAAATTCGCTTCACACTGGGCTTATTTTAAACAGAATTTCGAAAACAGTCAACCTTTTAAAGAGACATTTTTTTAGCTCCGGTATAATTAAAATGAAGAAAATTTATTCAGTAATAAAAAAAGAGGTGACCCAAAACTTTTGCACGCGATAGTATATATAGTAAGGATAAGATTTAAAAATATACATAAGCAGAAAGGTTGTAAGGAATGGAGGTCACGTACACCCTTAGGGGACACATTATGTATAAAGAAGACCTTCGAAATCAAATTAATTTACATTTTTTCGGCTGCACTGAATTTTTTTAAATTGTCTAATCACATAGCCAAGAAATCTCAATAACTTTTACTTTAATATTTTAGAATCGAAAATGCTTCTAAATAAATTGGACATTTTTTCTGTGACGTGGCCTTTTCAAAAATACGTTCCTTGATCCCTTAATTTTAATATTTTGTCACACCAGGAGTATACTTTATATTACTTTACAAAAAAATACATACTGAGATAGCTTTTTAATATTGTTTTGTTCGATTTGCTACATATTTTGCAGAAGATGATCATTTGTAATGCATTATAAATAATTATCCATTAATAGTGTTTTTCGTGAGTTACACACATTTGCAATCATCACAACATTGTGGATACGCCTCTAGCAAGTTCTCTTATATTCGTTCTACCTTCTTGCTAGTTGGATATTTAGAGGTAAACCTTTGGAAATCTTTGTACTTTAATTATATATCAAAATTTAGTTGATAAATTTTAGCTTATTACTTGAGTTTTAAATATTTCACAAGATCTGAGAGCATAAAAGAACATTGAGTTTTCACACACACTGTTTCACCGACCTTAATATACATGTATATTAATTTTACAAGAGGATGGAATATTTAATTAAATTTACGTTGTATACAAATTGTTTTATTCATATGTATATTCAATTTCGATCAGGGTTTTCTAACAGTGCACAGGTTTGGAGTATCTAGAAAAAATTACCTTGTTCTCAAATTAATCATTCTAACTTTCCTTGCGCAAAATATTTCACACAAAAAAGGTAAAATTTACAATAACTGTGTGTCTATTATAATTAACGATACGATATACCAAATATATAAACAGGTTTTTTTAAACTTTCTCCAAACGTATTGGTTTTTGATATGACCCTTTACATTCTTTACAAGTAGCTTGAATGCAGGCATTGTTTGCATTTTTGATGTTTCGTTTTACTTCTTTAATACAATTCTCTAAAATATTCAAAACCCTTTTTATGTCACATTGCAGTCCATTTAAATATTCAATAATATGTTAAAGTGTACAGCAAAATATAATTATTTACAAAACAGCCATAAAATACATTAAGAATTAGTAGAACGTACTGAAGTGGACCTTTTTACCCAGCGCACAGAAAAAACAACTTTACATTTCACTTAAAGCCACGTTAAATAGACTGATCTTTCAAGTACGTATATGGACAACATGACAGTTTAGTAAATGCTAAAATGCTGCAATTACGAATTATCACGTCCTCGACGGCACTATAAATTGTAAAAAAATATTGGTAACAAAAATTACTAAATAAACACATGGTTAATTCTTAGATTATTATTAATTCTTAATAATAGCCTCGGTGGCTCAGTTGGTTAGACACTCGAACTTCACCGCAGAGATCCGGGGTTTGATCCCTGAGCCGGTACATCTGGAAATTTTTCAATGTACCTTTACCGTGGTTCTGGTAGTTCGGAACCCACCTTAAGCTGTAAGGTCCCCCCATCGTGTACTTGACTGTAACCCAGTCCGTCAATGATGGGGTAAAACCCGAGGCTTTGTCCAATATGTCTGGGCAGACTGCTCTCATCAGATCACTTAATTTTTTTACAATTTATAGTGCCGTCCAAGACGTGATAATTCGTAATTGCAGCATTTTAGCATTTATTAAACTGTCATGTTGTCCATATACGTACTTGAAAGATCAGTCTATTTAACGTGGCTTTAAGTGAAATATAAAGTTCTTTTTTCTGTACGCTGGGTAAAAAGGTCCACTTCAGTACGTTCTACTAATTCTTAATGTATTTTATGGCTGTTTTGTAAATAATTATATTTTGCTGTACACTTTAACATATTATTGAATATTTAAATGGACTGCAATGTGAAATAAAAAGGGGTTTGAATATTTTAGAGAATTGTATTAAAGAAGTAAAACGAAACATCAAAAATGCAAACAATGCCTGCATTCAAGCTACTTGTAAAGAATGTAAAGGGTCATATCAAAAACCAATACGTTTGGAGAAAGTTTAAAAAAACCTTTTTATATATTTGATATATCGTTATCGTTAATTATAATGGATACACAGTTATTGTAAATTTACCTTTTTTGTGTGAAATATTTTGCACAAGGAAAGTTAGAATGAATAATTTGAGAACAAGGTAATTTTTTCTAGATACCCCAAAAACCTGTGCACTGTTAGAAAACCCTGATCGAAATTTAATATACATATGAGTAAAATAATTTGCATACAACGTAAATTTAATTAAATATTCCATACTCTTGTAAAATTAATATACATGTATATTAAGGTCGGTGAAACAGTGTGTGTGAAAACTCAATGTCTTGTATGCTCTCAGATCTTGTGAAATATTTAAAACTAAAGTAATAAGCTAAAATTTATCAACTAAATTTAGATATTAAAGCGATTCAAACTGAAAACTGTAATTGATAGGCTCTGTATTTATTTTCAATCGCCCGTAAGGATGGGTTAGTCTTATTTTTTGTCAAAATCGCGATATTTTTAGAAATTTTTGTTGTTGGAAAACAAGTGACAGAAAGCAGGGGGGGCTCGTTTTTTTTACTGCCGGCTGCTGGTGCCTTTTCTTTGACCCGTGGCCAGGTGCCATCCAAGCATTCAGAACTAGGGGCCGAAGAATGGCACCAGCGGTCGGCAGTAAAACAAAAAAAGCCCCCCCCCCCCCTGCTTTCTGTCACTTGTTTTCCAACAAAAAAAATGTCTAAAAATATCGCGATTTTCACAAAAAAGAAGACCAACACATCCTTCCGGGTATTTGAAAATAAACACAGAGCCTATCAATTACAGTTTGCAGTTTGAATCGCTTTAATATTTGTATTAGAACTGAAGATAATATAGCTGCACATTTTTGTACTTTTAAGCAACAATTTTTATTATTTTTTAAAATTCTCAATTTCAACTGGTTCACAACAGTTTTCCTCATACTCATGAATGTTTTCAAATTTTTTCCATCGCCCCTTAAATAATGCTCTAAACTTTACTGTTCTTAAATGTACCCAAAAATCCTTACTTTTTTTTACATTTTTCAGTCTGCTAAGTACAAAAATTTTTTACATAAACGTCTTCAAGCTCATTAACGTAGAACACTTTCAGCTTTTAAATGACTTTTTTTTTGTTGCGCTAGCATTTTTTTTGACTGAGTTGTTAAGCTTCAAAGGCAGATGCCTATAGTTTTCTCGCCGATAGTAAGCACGTAGGTCTATAATTTTAACAACTACACTACTACACGAATTGCGATCAGTGAAATAATCCCGATATGCATTTGTTGACTGGTTATAAAATTTTTTATTTAAAAACTTGAATTGACAGAATGTAAGGACGTAAACAACTTTTTCTAAATCACTCTTAGGAAGTTGAATTAGCATTTTATGAAAAAAATTTATGGCCGTTTCTAAAATAACGATACGTACAGCACCAGTGAAAACTCCAAGGGATGGTATAAAAAGTGACGTGATACTTGAAAGTTGAACTTTTTCTATCAAGGGTACTTTCCAAACGTTGCGTTTACTGATATTCGCGAAATATATGTGACGATAATAAATCAAAGATGAGCTTTCTTCCATGAGAGTGTGCACACTGCACAATGCACAATTGCACATGCAGTGACACCTGATTATATATATGCTAACATTAAAAGAGAAAAGAGAGTGAGAGAGATAGCCTGACAGGATATTGAAATCCTGGTACCCACTCCAGAGACTACTCGTGTACATGCGCCTACTTAAAAGGAGAAGAGTAGGCCCACTCTGGGGAAACTTTACCGAAAGGTTCGCATTACACCGCCTCTCGGCATCAGTACGATGGTTCAAGACAGCATCGCCGCGCCACACGCGCTTTCCGCTTCTGAGGATTGCAAGCTTAACCATAAGACGAGTTTACGTGGCCCAACGGGCTAGTAGACTTAGCTTTCGCATAAATAAAATAATCCTTCCATGTTTCCTTCCTTTCCTATCCTCCTCGACGTGAATACACAAGAAAGGCAAAGAAAAATTCATAACAAGATCAGATTTACCAAATTCTCAAACAGATTTTGTGAAAAAAATTGGACGACAAATCTAACCTTAACTTAAAATTCAATTTAATTTTAACACAAAAAAAGACTAAGGATTACTTATGAATTTAGCACAGTATATGGTTTGTCAGTTTTACCTGGAAGTTGTCATTATTCAAAACTCATGAAAGAATTAGGAGCTTCACTTACCTGAAACAGAGAAAATAATTTCATGTTATTTCTAAAATGAGAATACCTATGCATTATCAAACAGAATTTTAACCTATGTTATTTTTAGCAGAATTTTCAACTGACTACTGTTCTGATTGTTCGAATGATGCACACTGTTTCCGAGTGCATTATACATATACGACTTATTAGAACATGTATCACACAAATCCGTTCTGTGCATAATAGTATTAAAATCACGGAATTACGATAGGGGCGGGATTGAAGACAGGAATGGAATGGTTGGGGGTGGAAAGTCTGGGTGGTGTGATATTAAATCCCAGTGACTGGTTCGGCCCGAACCAGACGAGGAGGCTTCGCAACACCAGGTGGAACTGACGTGGTGAGTGACGTCAAATTAAAACATGCAGCACCAACGCAAGGCGACGATTCGTCGACACCATAAACCCCCATGCCCTTTTACCTCTCCCTTTTCCTTCGCTTTCCATGCTCTCTAGCTCTAGCCTTACCCCAACGATGCTAAACGCTCTCACTCATAGATATACATGCCCTATATTGGTGCATTGCACCCACCGTTAGATACGTGTATGCAAAAAAAGAATTCCCCTTTGTTTTTTTTCATACTTTTTTTATTACGAACGAGCTGCAGCAAGGACAGGAACTCCTATTTCGCGGATAATACGTTTTTGTAGGAGAAAATGAATTTGCCGGCTTTGCGAAGTATATTGGCGAAGAAATGCACATGTAGTATGTGTGTTGGAGAAAAGCGATTCATATAATAATGTTCACGGCTTTACATGTTTTTAAATGCCCGATCTCTGTAAAATTGATTGTGTTTATCTAGAGGTGGTGCAAACCCCAGAAAATTTAACACGTATTTCCCATAAGGTTTTGCGAGTTGTTATGCTATTTATGATTTTTTGATATTTTTAATGCAATTTGTTTCTAATAACAATATACTGCTTTATACTGATAATTAGATGTTTAACTAATTTGTTTAAAAAATTTATTATTGTTTTTAGCAATTTTCTTTTAGAATAGATAGAAAGTCACTGTTTTCCAACAATTATCCACTTTTTGTCAAATTTTGAATTAGAGTGAGATCATATTTATTTAATGTTAACAAAACTCATTGTTTTAACAATTTATTATTATCAATAATATATGTAACTACTTGTCTATTTTTCACTCAGGTTAAGTTAATCATTATTACAATTCAGCAAAATAATTATTTAAACTGATTATTATTGTTTATAACTATCTTCTTCTTTATTAATGCTATATAGTGGCGGTTTTTTTAAACATTTCATTATGGTTTACAAATATCTTCTCACAGATATAAAGTCATGCCACAAGTTGTTTTTTCTGAAATCTTTAGTTTTGCTTTGGCTTTTTAGTTATGGACAAATAATAAGTGAACCTCAAGAAAAAGAATTTTTTAAATAGTATTGTACTTTTTTAAGTGAACTATTTTTCATTTTTCCCCAATGTTTAAAAAATTAATTTAAACAAAAAAGTTACCCTACACAAGAGACAAAAAGAAAGAATGAAATAATTAGGAGCAGGTGAGAGGACTAGGTCTGCAAATGATTTGCAACAGTTTTGTTTTAAATTACACTAACAAGGAAACTATCCCAGGTGTCCCTCACCGATTTTGATGAAACTGCAATATGTTGTAGTACATCGAAAAATAAGAGACACGTATTTTTTTTTAT
>NC_046660.1:97455687-97457628 GCF_010883055.1 Belonocnema kinseyi | reverse complement strand
TTATTCAACATTCTTTGTAGGTCTTCGATAGACTCTGCCGTAACAACCTTATCATCTGCGAACGCTAACCCTCGTACCCTTACTGTTTCGAGATCCACACGCAGTTTATTTGCACAATATAAATATTGCTCCACGCTTTTTTTCAGGGACTAGCCTTAAATTACGTAACGCAATTTCCAAAAAGAATGAACGACCCTTTCCCTGTGTACTTCATTTTTCCGACTTTTCTTGTAGTTTTTCATAACTTGGATTTGTTTTTGTATCTTCTGGAAATAATTCATTTCTTCAGAATTAAATTATTAATGGCAAATATGAGATTTATTCGTTTTATTGGTGTCCATTACGAAACACTCTAGCTCTGTAAATAAGGCAGCAATCTATTTTCTCATTTGAGCTTATGTTTTTGATGAGTTTTTAAATTTGCTTTTCATTTATCGTGAAAAGTTGCTTTAGAGGAAAAGAAACTGACATAAAAGTTTAATTTAATTCATATCCTTGATTTTGCTATTCATGCTGTTCACGTAGGATCTGTACAAAATAAATGTCACTACAGTGGCTAACTTTTCCGATTTATATGTCCTCTTTAATTTCGTCCATTTAACTTTTTATAATCGTGTGAAATTAAACATTTGTCTTCAAACATAGCCATAGAATACAAATAAAATATAATTTCTTGAATATCTTCTCCATAGGTCTGTTTTATAGGGTCCCAAAAGAACCCATAAGTGAAAAAATGGGTTTTATGAGTTTTTGGCACTATTTCTTTAATGCAAATTGTTTCTGGTAGGTGAAATACTACGTTGCACTGATAATTTGATATTTATATAAATTTATTAAACAATTAATTATTGTTTTTAGCATTTTTCTCTCAGAATAGAGACAGAAAGTTGCGGTTTTTTCAAAAATGTTCAAATAATTTATTATTATTGTTACTAATATTATCTTTGGATAATGGCAGTTTTTTAATTTTAAACTTTTTGTTTAGTTTTCATTTGGAATGAGTTAATATTTAAATTAATGTAGCAAAAATAATTGTTTAGACAAATTATTATTGTTTATAGCTATCTTCTTCTATAATAATACAAGATAGTTGCGATTTTTAAAAAATTTCGTACTTTTCGTCCACTTTTCAATTAGAGTAAAGTAATGATTAATTCATGATAACAAAAATATTTGTTTAAACAATTAATCATTATTAATTATATTCTTTTTGTTTAATGGTAGAAAATTGTGGTTTTTTCTGAAATTTGTTACTGTTTGCCTATTTTTCACTTTAAGTGACTTAATAATTATTTACGTTGAGCAAAAGTAATTGTGTAGACAAATTATTATCGTTAATAGCTATCTTCATGTATCTTAATGCCAGATAGTTGCAGTTTTTATATGAAATGTTTAACTTTTTGTCCTCTAGTAGATAATTGCAGTGAAACTCTTCTATTGCACCGATTTTGGGGCTGATGGCTGGGTGGGAACTAACTTATTATAGCCAGCTCCGCTTTTGTTTGTTTACGCTTGAGTGCTCGCCTGGCTGATAATCGCAGACCACGCACACCCCTCGCAGCTCCTGTTACACCTACCTGCGGCGCGGCGTCAATTCTCGGAATGGATATAGAAAGAAGGGCTATTGCAGGGTCTCAATGTACTAGAATGATGCGGCTTTTTCTGAAATGTTTAACTTTACTTTGCCTTTTTAGTTATGAACAAATAATAAATAAATATTTGAGAGAAACATATTTAAAAACCTTCACTGCATTTTTTTGAATATATTTCGCTGGAGGGTGGAGGGTTGATATCAAAATATGTTTAATTCCAAATTGTTCTTTTACGCTTTGCAATAAGCTTCTTACAAGGAAACTATCCCAGGTGTCCCTCACCGATTTTGATGAAACTGCAATATGTTGTAATACATCGAAAAATAAGAGACACGTATTTTTTTTTATC
>NC_046660.1:97445433-97455587 GCF_010883055.1 Belonocnema kinseyi | reverse complement strand
CCCATCCACACACTACTCCTTTCCCCTGCCGAGTGAGTCACGCCTACCCCGAAAGGGAAATGGCTTAATGGTGTAATAATAATAATAATAATAATAATAAACTGCACATTCAACACCCCTTAACATCCAAGATATTTCACTTTTATCGAAAAGTCGCTCAGAATTGCAAATACGTTAATCAGTTCATCTTAGCACGTGCACTGGACATGATACGAATTCGTTATTATTTTCCGAGGCTTCACCATCAAGTAGAGGACAAATATGCCGGGGTGACACTAAAGGAAGGTTGGCCGAACAATGGTCAGATCCTGATTGTCCCAGGAGGTAGTGACAGACTGACTCACAAAGTCCCGATCGGCTTATCCGATTATTTATTGTTGTCAAAAAACTCCCGCGTTCCCCTCGAAAATCGGCCGTTTGTGAATAGCACTAGCGTCTACTCTAATCTCGTTAGTGACTCCTCCCTTCTTATAGTTACAAGATGTAGTCCTGTGTTTTTATGAAATTCAGTGTCGCGTTTCCACAAACATTTATTCTGCAAAGTCTAACGACATTTTGTACTAAAATGTACATTTAGGAGAGGTATAAGGAGGAAAATAAATAAAAATGTATACAAGAATACAAGAGACATATTAACCCTCTTTTCGTATGATTAGCATCGCTATGCATCATTGTGGAGCTATATGCTTTCAAGTTCAATACTTCGAGTATGCCCACAGGTGTTTCACGTCCGAATAATTCAAGACAAAGGACGACACGAAGTTATAGTTAAGAATGAGAAATCACAACCAGAGTTGAGCATCGATCGGCGTGCAAGGGGCTGAAGTAAGCGGTTTATTTAAATAAAAAGTAGAGGTAGAGAAGTTGAGATCCCAGATTCAATTTCATCGTCGCGAAACTTTTACCCCATAGCGAGACTTTTCAACCTTGAATTCCTTCCAAGTAAAAGAGAAATAAATCAAAGTAGTCTCAGATAAGAAATGTGACAAGAACTTGATGAATATAAATTCTACCCTAAAAAAGTCAACCGATCTGAAGAAAAGGTATGTCTATATTAAAACACGAGAATGCATTTCACTTGTTAAAAAATCAACGATAGATCTATTCTAATCAAAGTAAATACGAAGGGTCTCTTTATGCGTCTGAATTTCAAGGTCTACTACTATAGAATTTTGAGCAAAAAGCGGTATGACTAGCGTCTTATTCATTATCCACATTGGCTGAAAATCACCCCTCCATAAATACCTAAACACAGTAGGGCGTCTCGTGTAGAGATGGTTTAGTTAGGGTTAGGATAAAAAGCGCGTGCCGGCTGAACATATTTGCCTCAGCTGTAGTATTATCCGAGAGGGAACACTGTAGAAACATATACCGAGATATTTTTCAATAAAGGGAAGGGAAAATAGTTTCAGAACTGAAGCAGCCAACTATTTATTATTTGTAAAAGAAGATGTGATGGTTATTAGTCTGAAAGAATTAACAACGTATTTTAATCTACTGTGGTCTAGTTTAGACTCTAGAGAGCATAGCCTGCCTTTTTATTTGCATTTTCAACCAAGATTTAACACAAAATTATTTAAAATTGCAAATAAGGCTTACTGAAGCTACTGGTTAGATGAACGTGTTAAAAGGGTGCCTTACTTAAATTGCAAAAAGGCTATATCAAGAGGTTAAAAATCACACAGTAAATATACTACGCTACAGTATATTTCACGCACACTAGAAATTCTGTAATGACACGATAGTATTATTATATCTCAGTCGAAAGATCCATGAGAGCTGGCGAGTCGATAGCATCGGAGGAAGAAACGCTTCAGTGGTGTCTATGCAAGCCTGCGGTATCATGCATCCTTTCTGTACAACGCGAGTTTTGTTCTTAATGAGTATAATCTTTCTCCACTTGGTTTGGTATTCAGATTTTTTATTTGGAACTATAACTACATTGCATATTAGAAAACCAAAACTTTCTTGAAAAGCCGAAGGTTTAATTAACCTTTTACACCCCTAGATTTGAAAATGATTAACATCTGGAAAATCACAATCAGAATATCATATACAGCGTGCACTGTGCATATTACCCTCTCTTTTTGAACTACACACGATTGATAATGAAAGTGTGGGCAAGGGGGGCCTTGAGGCATCCGCTGGGCATAAAACCCTTCGTCCTAACGAGCCCACCAGCCAGTATCGTATTTCACGGACCGGTGCATGCATAGTAAAGCTTATTAATTCCATTTAATGGGTTTAAGTCCGGCTTGCAAGGTAGATCGGAATACGAGAAGGCAAGCCGAATCTGCCAATCCAACAATCAGCCGATATCCACGAACCAAATTGTGAGAAACGGTTTGAGAAAAAGTACTTACAGCGAGAGGTATAAATGGTATACATCACAAATACTTTTATGCACTTACATTCAGACTACTTTACTGTACTCTTATTGGGCGAACGTAGAATTACTTCCCTTCATTTATTTTTAAGATTGATTCTACTGCTGTCTGTCAAATTACTTCTGCTGGAGCTAATTAAACCTCTTCTCTCTAGTATAATTTCTCATTCTTTTTTTTCTTAACCTTATCTACTCATCTGGTTTTTCTTCATTTTCTAAACCATCTTATTTCCAAAACCTATAACACTAATAACTACTTTCTTTTATCATGTCTCCTTAATCACCTCTAATAAATCTAACAACTTTTGTACCTTTTTTATGAACCTAATGGAATATAGTGTTTTCAAATATAAACATTTAGATCATTATTATCCTTTCTTTTATTTCAACATTATTAGTTTAAAATGGAGATGTTATTTCGAAATTATAGCTTCATTGGTCTCTGAATTGAATAGCGCCATGATGACACCGAGCGTTTTTGTTTTACTTATTTATTTGCTATCCTTTTTTAATTAGATATTACAAAAACAGTGTGATGTTTCCTTCAATATTCAATAACTTCCGAAATAATCAATGTTTTTTTAATGTTCTTGGGCTCACTTTTGAGATATCTACTTAAAAAATAGACGAATTGGCTTTATTTTTGGTTCATATGCTATAAAATAGCATAGCCGACATCCGCGAACTCTTTTTTGAGTGACAATAAACAAAAACTGTATTCGGCTAAATAAAAATTGCATGCATGTGTACCATTTTCAGGGTAGGCTCATTTTTCAGCTCTCTACCATTTCAATAATGTAGGTCTCTGTCGTACCGATGATGCCGGTAGCAATTTAGAAATTATTTATGAAATTAACTATTTTGAATGTCTACAAACAATGTTAGTTCCCGGACATTAATTATTACTTCGTTTTTTGCTTGGCTCAAGTTTTTGACCAATAATATTTTGTAGTTTGGAAGTACAGCTGGGGAGAATTATAAGACACACAACCTCAAAATATACACACACACAGACACATTAATCAAATGTAGCAAAATTATTATTTTTTAAACTATTTTACAAAACTTAAGCAGTCATAAAAAGCCTACCAAATACTTTTGAGCGCTACTGTACGTATACATTATTTGTACAGGAGACAAAATAGAAACTGACTACACCACAGTAGGAGATGAGAGAGAAGTATAGGTAATATGAAAACAACAAAAGGAATATTAATGGCGTTTGATGTTTGAAAAAGGCACTCGATATGGTCAATTGAGCTAGACAGTATAAGGAATAAAATGCACAGATTATCAATAGCCTGTAATTAAATAAAAGTGTGACAATAAAAATTGACATTGATGAAGGAATAGCACAAACGAAAACTTATTAAAAGGAGATAAAAAGACTATCTAAGTCTAAGATAAATATCAGACAAACTTTCGTTTTTACTATTCCTTCATAATTGTGAATTTTTATTGTCACACTTTTAATTAATTAGAGATTTATAGATAGTCTATATCTTGTCTTTTCCACTAATTAGCTTAATTGGCATTATCGAGTGCTTTCTCTGAAGACATAAAAGCCATAAATGTTCTTTTCCTTGTTTTCAGTGCCTACTCCTTCCGCACCTTCTACCAGTCAGTCTCTATTTTCTTCTCAGTTAAAGTACTTTACATGTATTCTTTCCTTCTCCCGGCTTTATCTGCACTTATTTCCCTCTTTTTCCTTTTAGTTGTGCTCGTCCGAAGTTCTTTAAATTTATTTCCATCTCATTCCTTCACAGCTTTCAAGCATGTCCTATATGTAGATATATACTTCATTTCTTTGTTTTCTGTAACGCTTCATCATATTTAACACCCTTTATATTTTCTACTCGTCCATCATTTCTAATGTTCCTCCATCTAATATTGTCTGCAGTCCTGTCAGTTATGTAGCCGCTGTTTTTTATCCCTGATTTGATGCCTCTCAATCGCTATTCTGCTTATATATCTCTTTAGTCATTCTTTGAGAATTATCCAATGCATCTATACCCTAGGTATGAACTTTTAAAACTTTTTTTTTATATTTTGGATCATGAAAATAGAAGAATTTTTTTAGGATTTGGACTAATTATAAATAATTATTTTTTGGTGCTGGGTCCTTTTAACAATATTCAGTTTTCTGCTTTTATATTCAGTAAGGACTTCAGCTCCATGACTGTTAAAAATTCAGCTATATTTTTTAGCTCATTGACCCGTGCTTTACATGTTTTATGATAACCCATAAACCACAATATAAAAAAGAATCAGATACATTCGCCTTGAATAATTCACATGAGCGAGGACAGAAGGTTGGGTCACTTTTTATGGTACCATTGCACTCGATACATGACTGTATTAGTCACGCATTGAGCTGACGACCACGCTACACTCTACACTCTACAGTCTACACTCTACAGCCTTCGGGATCATTTCATGCACCCTGGATTTTTTGCAGTCGTGGATTATTCTCCGGCGTTCTTCGTCAATGGTCCCACAAATATGTACCCCGTTGCACTCTGCACATCGGGAACTTCAGTGCACGAGGAGTCTGCCTCTTGTAACAGGTTCGCCTTCGAGTTTCAAGCATAAATCACAGAGACGACGCAGGAATCTCTCTCAAACGATCTCTCTCAATGCAAAACGCCTTCAAGGAGTAGGGAAGTTGCGCGCGGAGACGAGCGCGAATATATTTTACGCCTCGGCTGGAAAAGAAAGATAAGGCGCTAATGTCAGATACTATTTCAATATAACTGCTGTACTGCGCGTGAGGCCACCGCACCGCCCTAATAGAGCGCCAGCGGCCTAAGTTTACGCTGCGGAGACCATAACTGCATGATACTTCCCATTTACAGGCCAGAGAAACCTTACAGTTCGAGCAACTTCTCAATTTCTCGGCCTTGCGCAGGAAAGCACCAAGTTGAGTAGTCAGTAGAGTCCACTCTCAACATGCAGAGAACGCCTAGGCACTTTACAAGTGAATTAGAGGAGAAACTTGAGATGATATTTTCATTCTGGTCAAGAGTTGATATTATCATGGCACCTTGAATTGCTTCTATTTTATCCGATAAAGAGATAGCTAGGAGATTCATGATCACAATTAATTTTCTTCCTCAGGTATTGATCGAATCTGGAACAGATCGCAGACAATAATATAGGGTGGCCACTCAATAATCAGAAAAACTCCCCAGTTCTTATCGGATTTAAAAAATTTTTCGCAGTTATTTAAGTTTTTACATACAAAACTTGAAAACTAAACAAATTATAATTTGAATTACCTACAACGGGCTATTTCAAACTCCCGGGGCTGTTATGGTCTTAGGGCACTACTCAGCAAAATATTGTTCTCTTTGTTGGATTTAATTTTGTATCCTCTGGAAGTTTCATTTATACATATAATGTACCATAATATAGACCTTGTTAACGGTGTTAAAAAAGAATATTCAAATTAACTAATCTAGTCCAGAATAATTATAATATATAAGCCCCTAAAATTAACGATGAAAGATGAAAAAACTGAACAATTTCAAATCTGGTTATAAACGTTCAATATTTGACCATTTTTATTTTATTTTTGATGTTAGTGTTTTTCTTGACCAGTAATAAATTGTGCCCGATATTATTTTATTCGTTTGAGACTTTAGGCAGAAATTTTCGATCCGGCCCGATCGGTATCGATCACTCTCATTGTAAGCCATTCATGATTTTCGCGAATGAAACTCGAAAACTGTTGTACGTTTAATTATACTTTTAATAAGCATAAGATTATTGTAGATGGTATAAGTTGTCAGGAAAAGGTGTTTTGTAATAAAATAAATCTTAAATAAGCAGAAATATTTTATTTGTCATTTTTATTACTTGCAAACATTTTTTTGTCATTGTACTTCTTAGCAAATTTAAATAAATATACAATCTTAATAAATGACAGCTTAATTCTTTTACCAGAAGATTCCTTACAACTTCACCTTTTTGAATGTTTCCAAAAAAATCACAGTTACAACTTGAAGAACGAAAATGATGGGAAAATGATGTATAATTTACGATTTATTAAAATTGTTCTGTACGCAAATTCAATTTTCTGTTAATTGCCGAAGAATTATGCTATCACTTATTAGGATTTTTTTTTAATTTTCGAAGAGGCGATAAAAACAAAAATACTTTTACAAAAAATGGAATTTTTACACTAATATATTTCTCGTTATTTAACAGGTTATTCATAGAATATGCATTTAATTAATTTTTATTTTTATTATGATTCATTCATTTCGAGCTAATGGACATTTTTATAAGTTGAAATGCCATTAATTATAATAAACAAGAAAAATATTTCTTAGCATTTTAAACTACGCGCGAATAGCAACCAATTAGATGCCCAGTGCGACGCATGCGCAGTTGAGTGAGGAGCCCTCATTGGGAGCATTGCTCAATTTTTATTTTTATTATACTACTTCATTCCGAAATTCATAATATTAAGTTTCGGAATCCTTACATTGTCATCTATAATCATTTCATTTATATTTATTAAAAAATACAATTTAAATTATTATCAATTTATTTGAGGTTAGGTTTTAATGAGCCGCAAAGCGTAATTACTTACATTAATCTTCCTGACTCTGGTTTCGGGGTATACTAGCTAGTGCTCGGTGCCTCCGAACACGTGGCGTACTCGCCTTAGGCATTTTAAATAATTAATAGAATATTATTAACGATTAATATTTAAATTTCACGGCACTATCGGAAAACTATAAGCAACACTAGTTCTCTGATCGTATGGAGATGGCGTTTCAGTAAAAAATCGATCTGGCCCAAGTATGGGCCACAGAGTTCTACCGGTCAGGGCCAGATCGATATTACGTTGAAAATCAGGCGATTTCTGCACGGGAGTTGGTCCTGTATTAATACTATTAGAGCACATAAACCAACCAAGAACCACGTTAACCAAGGAAATAACATCGGGAACAATAGTATACCTATCACCGGTCAAGAAACACAGACATCCGAACTGAATCTAATCATCGGGTTCGAATACACCTTCAATTAGAAAATGATGAATTTCATCGAGATTCTCCTCTAGTGGTCTGTGAAAAATAAATCTGACCATCTCCCTAACTTTAGCTTAGTGGGTAAAATCACTAGACTGGCAATCTGAAGATATGGGATCGTATGTCTGCAGAGCCAGAAATAATGTTATCACAAGCTATAAAAAGTGCAAATTATTCATGCTTTAATAGTATTATTAGCGAACCACGAAAATCGAAAACATAACATCCGCCGGAATAATTGTGCATGTTCGAAGCTCTCAAAATATAACAATCAAACAGAAAAATATCAAATTAAACCTGCTCAGACAAAGTCAAGTTAAAATGATTTTTTATTACATATCCGCGAAAAAGTCGATGTTTTGTGAATGTATAGACGGACAAAAAGTGGGCAATTTTAAGGCGCTAGACTAACCATAAAAACATTTGGAAATACAAAAAAAATATTAAGAAAGAAAGGTGCAACAAACTGATTTCGTTTATTTATGAAGCTTGCATCACTCGGAAAGACAGCCTTGTTTCGCACTTGTCTCACCAAACAACTAAATGCTTTATATAAATCAAATCATTTTTACCTTTCCAACCTGACATTGTTCAACACGTTTTATTTAAGAAATGTTTATAACAAACGCTTTATTTAATATTCAATGTTGAACAGCTGCAACATAAAATTGTGAAAGTATTAAGACTCATTTTGATATAAATATTTGAAGAATCCAAAGATTCAATTTCAAAATTTTTGAAAATTCATTTTTTTTTAAATTTAAACCTTTAAACTTAAAAATTCTTAACTTGAGGGTGTTGGTTAAATCCAACTTTCAATTTTTTTATAGTTACGGCACTGACACAATATTTATTTTTTCTGAAAGATTTGCGAACGAAAGAAAACTTGTCGAATATCTGGGGTTTTTCGAGATCTTCGGATCAATAATATGTTGAAAAATCAAAAAACTTGTTGAGGAAATGATTATTTTCACGGAAAATATTTATTTTGCGAAAAATAGAAATCAGCGGGTAGCAGACGGCAGCATTTGAACATTTAGAATAGTTTGCCAATTTATTTTTTACTCACAATACCAGGTTTTCAAAGGGCCACGTCTTGATGACGGTGACCCTACATTTTGCGAAATACGTTGCAAAATGGAGTAAAATGCAGACAAAATTGACATGCCCTGTGTGTGTCTTGTAAATGCATTTGTTATCAGCCTCCAGGCTAGTTGTCAACTTCACGCCATGCACGGTATTTAGGGTCACCATTATCAAGACGTGGCCCTTTGAAAACGATTCTAACCGTTTAAATGCTGTCATCTGCTACCCGCTGATTTTTATCTTTCGCAAAATTCATATTTGTCGTGAAAATAAACATTTTCGCAACAAATATTTTGATTTTTCCACACTTTATTGATCCGAGAATCTCGCAAAACCCTGGATATTCGACAAGTGTTCTTTCTTTCGTTCGCAAATTCTTCGGAAAAAATATATGTTGAGTCAGTGCCGTAACTATAAAAATATTCAAAGTTGGATTTAACCAACACCCTTAAATAAATAATATTTATTTCACTAATACTGTTAATTTTAAGTATACCACGGCCCGTGTTCAAGATTAACGCTAGATTAACTACTAGCCTGTCCAGACTAGCGTTTAATCACACACAAAGTTTTCCCTTCTACTCAGCGCCATATTAGCGGTCAGGCCGATCTATCCTGGTCCCAAATAGTTCCCTGATAATTTTATACTGGGGCTTTAAAGTAGAATATGCTTGAATTTTCAAACGTACATTTGAAGCTACCTAAAATGTACCAATTTTTGGCCTGAAAGTATTAAAATTTAAAAAGTATGATTAACAATATTTCAAATGAGGAGTAAGCAAATAAAACATGATAAACTCATTCGAGATGATTCCTAGATAATTAGACCAATTCTGCATCTTACAGAGACCAAATTTAGAAGTCAAATTCAAAAAGCGTCATATAGACTATAAAGAAAACAATATAACTGGTGGTTATCCATTATTATCGAATTATTATAACTACTAGGTCGGCTTTATTTAATTTTTATAGCGCATTGATCCATTTAGTACAAAATAAAGGAATGTTAGTTTATATATTTTAAATTGAAAGCCAACAAACTTCGCATATTTCAAAATAAAAGCATTGTCGTTTTATGTTTACTAAAATCAAAAAAATAACTTTCTGGATAACTTGAAGTACACATTAAAAAAGGTCAATTTCAAAATTATGAACGTTTCAAATGGAGCAACTAAAAGTTTAGAGAATTGAAAATTGAACATTTCAATTTCATGCCTTGAAAATTGAACGAGTTTAAAATTCTTGCAAACTCAACTATTTTAGAATTTAATTTGTCTTTAAAATTCGATAATTTGAAATTAAAAGTACTTTAATGTGTGAAATCATTCATTAGAAAAGTTATATTTTTCATTATTCCATATGACATTAAGTGATATTTATAGACTAAGTTTTTCTATTAAAACTAAGAATTTATCAAATTATCAGTCTGAAAATAAAATCTCTGTCATTTTCCTGTTTTTTCCTTGTCTCAAAAAAGTAACAGTCATTTCCCGGTATTCCAGTTCAGTGGCCATCCGGATATATATATATATACTCGTATATATATCTCACGGTCGTGAGACGTGGTTGCGGCTGAAATTTTACAGCATTTTCGCTGGGAGCGGGTGCAATTTTCCAGATTAGCACCCGCTCCCGGCGAA
>NC_046660.1:97440830-97445333 GCF_010883055.1 Belonocnema kinseyi | reverse complement strand
CCAGAGATGATAGCGTCTTTCTAAAGAGGGATTCAACAACTTTCCAGCGCCTCACCCTTGACTTTGCAACTTTCATGAGTGACGTATGTAAGAAGCTAAGTTTTTATCTAGCCAAGCGTACTTTCCGGGGGTTGTAACGCATGATTCTTCAATGCAGTGCGCAGGGCCTTTGTGCTAGTGATAAAATCCGAAGTTCGCAGCCTTTCCGTAGACAAGACTTGAACGGAGCCAGTTCGCGGATATCTGAGCGTGATGGGAAAAGTAATGGGAGAAATTCACTACCCAGTCCTAGTTTTATCTGGAATAAAAGTTTAGCCGTAGCTGGATGCATAATATTTGTGTCCGGAGTGGAATGATTACTTTAACTTAACTTTTATGGCCTTATTTTATCAAAATAACCACAACTCTTATATCTTGAGAGCTAGGAATTTTAAAAGAAATTCTAACTTTACGACCTTATCGTAGGAATGGAATTTTCACGACGTAGTTCAGTTGAGAAGCCATCCAGAGAACGAAACGATGATTTTAGGCGCAAGTGAATTTGCATATTGATACGAGGGCTTTTAATTAAAGCAAGACTTTCAATTAAAGACCATCCTCCGGCGAAAATGCCGTAAGGAAGAGCCAGGAAGACGATAGAGAAAAATTCAAGTGTTCCTTTTTTCAGCCGACTAAATAATTGAATTACACAAATTAATTGAGTTTCGTAATCCATGAAGCAGTTTCACTGCGCCCCTAGTGCAGAAAAACGGGAGAATAGGGATCGTGATTACTAAAAAAAATTCTTTCAAGGGTAGTTAAAAATGTTATGAATATATCGCATGAAATAATACTAATTGAAGAGAACATTTATTTTCAAAACTAAAAAATAAACTTAAAAAATCAGAAGCTTACAAATTCAAACCTTTTCAAATAACTTTAATTTTTTAGTGAACGTACTTTCAGGAAAGACTGAAAAGTTTTCAAATGGCCTGAAAAATCAAATAAAAAAATTATTCTTGGAGAACTCTTTTGGCAATCCCGCAAGTCCAGCATTTAAAACGAAAAATTAATTTAAAATGGTTAAAAACTGTAGTAAAGACGAAAAGAGAAAAATTGTGAAACATTTTTTCACGACTTTTTTCCAAAAAATATACGGTTGACAAGAAAATTTGAACTATTTTTGAATAAAAAAACGAAATAAAATAGATTAAGCTCAGGTTGAAATTAACGCAGAGCAATTAAGAAGCAATCGTTTAGGTTTAGCTGGATAATCTCAACAAGTTTTGTAATTTTTCCATATAGATAGCACGACTAGCCAGTTTGAGCGCGCCTAGGGCCTGCGTCTGTTGACTCTCGCGCTTCGCGCTCGGTATGTGTACTTTCTCCTCATTTGTGCCCAGAACTTTTAAGTTTAAATGTCAAGCATCGAGAACTGTAGTTTGGTGATTGTGATAAACACATTGGCTTTGATAAACACATTTTCATTATCCATATCGTGCTTAGCACTTGACTTAGTCTGACGTGCAAAATTTTCTGCATTAATTTCAGCTCTATTATGTGAAATGCGTAATATATTTATTTCTCGAACTTGGATCCACGACTGCTTATTTAGATATTGCAAAATATTCTAAAATTTTTATTTTTCATGATTACTTTAATATTCGTTCCTTAGATTGCCTTGATTTTTATTTTCAGCTTCCCTGAAAAATATATAATTTTAATAAATTTATATTATTACAATTCATCATATGCATTATTATTTAAACAGATGTATTTGAATTATCTTGTTCTTATAATTTAAAAAAGTGCACATTCTATAAAAAAACAATGTTGTTAATTAACGTTTTATCGCACTATGCGTCGTTTTTTCAAAAACTTAATTTGTTCATTTTCAAAGTGACTTGATTTTGATTATACAAAAAACTACGCGTCCCATGAAAAAATGATTAATAAAAAATTTGTGGGCCTCTTTTAGCTGAAAAAATGTGGTCTATTTATTTTTTTCGTACCTTGTATTGCTTGTCCAAAAATTAAACTTTTAATCATTAACGTTATTTTTTACGATTAAACAAAAACTACGAGTCATATCAAAAGAGAATAAGTAACAAATTTCTCTCTCTTATTTGGGTAAATAGCTTTTTGCCCACCAATTTTCATTCGTACCTTTTTCCGTTTTTCCAAAAAAAAATCATTTTTATTTTTAATGTTATTTTTTACGATTAAAACCAAAGCTAAGTGTCCTAGCAATAAGTGATTATTAAAGAAATTTATATAAGTGTTTAGGTACACCATTTTCAACTTTATTTGACTTATTGATTTTTTAAATTCTGTAAATACTGTAACACTGATCATTTTTCTTATTATCGAAAAAAGTCACGAGAATAAATTGTTTGGCTTCCTGAGTTCTACGAATAGCCGTACATAACGTTTTTAAATCTTTAAAAAAAGGTCTCAATAATATTGAAAAAATTCTATACTTTTTTTATCTCCATCCAAAATGACTGGTTAACGAACTGGACCTTTCTTTTTGAACCTCATTAGATGTGCCAAAGGGCAATTCAAACGTCTGGATTAGAATAATTGGTTACCAAGGTCATTCTACCTCAGAATTACTAGAAATTACCAACTTTCAGCACTAATCATCCTGAGATGTCCGGAATCGCAGGATTATATGGTTACTCGTAGATTTGAAGTTTCCGCTTCTTCAATTACAGACGTGATTGCGCGAATCGTTTCAACGGATTTCCACTTCTCAGGCGGGAATTTTTTGAAAATGGTCTTGGGTCTTGGGCGAAACGAGTCGCAGACGTTGGGTAATTTTCTCATTCCTTACTCGCATTAACGAGCACGGTTCTTTCGCTCATTCCATCCTCGAACTTTCTGAAGCTCATCCATCGGGGAGACTTGGACTCCTTTTAATTCGATTTCGAGGTCCCGATACATCAGTAGCTTCTCACGTTCTTTGGCGCAAACTCCATTATCCAGAGAAAGCAGAAGCAGAGAGAAAGAGAGATTCCGCACTCGAACAATGGATTTTTGCGGATAGAGAGTAAAGAATCAAACGCGCACACCAAGAACAGAACATGGCTCACTTGAGATCTAATGGGCTAATTAGCAAGGAACCTTTGGAGTGTATAGAATCCAGTGAGACAGCGCGACGGATGACTATTGATATCCGAGGCAATTTATTAACAGGTGTAAAGTAAGTAAGAAGCTGAGTGGTGTATGAAGGTAAGTAAAGGAACTTGAAGTGGAGCTACAAATGTTATGGCAATGGAGGCAGGTCAGCGGAAAAAGGTAGTAGACGTAATTGCAGCTACTTGTAATTAAAAGCCTCCAACATTAAAGTAATTTTCCAAGTGGCTTCGCCTTGCGTAAGATACAGCGTTGTTAGCCACCTACTATATCGTTAAGGAAACTATTCACTTGCACACTGGAAAATAAGCAATTTCGTTGTGAAAAACGTCCGGGAATAAATTTCGAATTTATTAACACAAAGGACTGTATAACCATAAATTATATTTAGAATATTAAATTTTAAGGAAAGAAGTATTAGGTCGAGTTCAAAAGTTTTTAATTCTACAAGAGATGAAAGGCTATATTCGCACAAGTGCTGCCTATACTTTGAAACATCTGAGGACAAAAAAGACGGATAGCTTCGTGCCTTGAAAAAGTACCCTGGAATTTTTCCGAATACATTTTTCACGTTCCTCTCTCTCTTGTCCTACAAACTGATAATTGCATTTTTTGCACACGACATAAAAATCCTTTATTCGAACTAACTACGGCTTTCGAAAAATTCTTGGAAGCTTAATTTCTTTTCCTTTTTTAATTCGCCGCACGGCAAGCAAGTGACTTTCAAATTGTAAGAATTAATTATATCAAAATTTTCTTTACGAAAAACGATACTTGTTATCGATTTTACTTTGAATTGCAAATGCCAAAGGTGTTTGGTTGAACACATTTTTCCTTCGGTGGAATATTTATGTTTAAGATCGTAATCATTATGCCTTAGAAGGCCGTATTTTATTGTATGAATAGTGAGTTGACCATTTAAGTGCAATCGTACAACTCTTCCAGCTTCGAGAGTCGCTTCCACCTGCCTGAGTAACTTCTCCAACCGAAGCAGTCATCTACCAGGTGGTCATACCAAACATGGTTGTGCACACTCAGCAAGTTCCTGAAATTTCACGAATGATCTAACCCGAATAAAAATGCTTCGACTTGAGTTCGACTAGAATTGCCCCCAATCAAGACATGCTGAAGTCGAAAAGGTCGACTTGAGCATGTCTCAGTTTTGAGACGGAGCCAAACTTTAATGTATGCCTTGCAGAAAAGTTTTTATATCTTGAAGACATAAATTTATCTCTTGAGTCGTATTTTTATGACTCAAACACGTGTGCTTTATAACTTCAAGCGTATACCTGCCCTAACAAAAAGGTTATTTCTTACAGTCATAAAAGCTAATCTTTGCTAATGGTTAAACAATCTTGTATATTTTATATATTTTGTATATTTTTT
>NC_046660.1:97439067-97440730 GCF_010883055.1 Belonocnema kinseyi | reverse complement strand
ATGCAGAGCGTTCTTATATCGACGAATTTTATTAAAGAAGAAAAAGCACTTGCGTCAACCGTTTCACTCGGCATAAACATTTTACAGCATTATTACTAATATTTTTAAACAAAATATTAGTGATCATTTTCACAAAAGTTCACGTACGAAAATAATAAAAACAATAAAAATGAAAATAATAAGCCAATTAAAAAAATTATTATTTATAAATAAAATAATAACAACAGATAACAAATAAAACAAAATAAATTAAAAATAATAGAAATTTAAAAATGATCAACAAATTTCAGCACATCAAAAAGTGATTAACACACAGATCGTCATAACTCGGCCAAATAGTATTCAAACTATTTGAAGTTTTGTACACATGCAAAGCATACTCTAGAGATGCCTACAAAAGCATCAAAAGTTGGAAATGATTTTATTTTAATTACTATTCAATTGCTTCAGATTTTAAACAACTTCCCGCGGGAAACTTGTTCTATATAGCTGAAAGGAGATTTCTGGAAACTTTCAGATTGATTAATTAAAAAATGTACGGAAATATGTATGTTGTGAAATACTACGCGACGCCGCACAGTGGTCGGAAAATCGATAAAGCTGGCCAAAATTTAAAAAAATGTTTTATTATTGAAATTTGAAGTTGTGTAGTCCGCAGAGTAGGATGGATCCAACGTTTCAGTGCCAACTTTACGTATTATCGTGGTGCGTTAAAAGTTTGAACAGGAGGTAAAGTACGTGTCAGTGAACAAGTTTACAAAATCAGTTTGATTTGGCTGTTTGCAATGCAACAAAGTGGATTCATCCACTAAATGTATGTACAATTCAAATCGATAGCTACGAACATTCCATCTCATTAACATATTGCTATAAATATATAATAATTTTGTGGAAAAATATGTAAGGTATATTTTATCGAATTATTTTAACATATGTAAAAAGTTAATTATTCTGTAGTATTCTGTCTAATATAAACCTGAATCATATCTGTAATATGGTTATCTGAAAATTCGTGAAAAAATTAGCTGCGGATGAATGAGTTCTGGAATTCATTGTATGGGACGTCGCGTCATTGTTGTAGACTATTTATACTATGTGGATGCCCACGAATGTTGACCGATTTGGACAAAAAATGCTTATAAGATTTCACAGTAAAAAGAAAGGATCAATTCTGTTGCAGAGCATTTTGCTCCAGCAAACATTTTACCCTCGAGATCATAATGATTTTCCATTCGGTTCAATTTGATCTCATTTTTTGGTTCATATGTCAGACTAAACAAAATGGCCGCCAATTATTGGCGCCGGTGTTAACGACATAACCTAAAAATGGTATCTAACCACACGCAAGTGACAACTACACTTAACTGGTGATATTTCCTAATATCAGATTTCGTTATTTTTTCAACTTTTCAAGTTAATATGATCAACAAATTTAATAAACAAATGCATTAACTAAGTGTTTTTCGATAGAAAAATTCGTTTTCTTTTCGATGTCAACTATTTCAATTATTAACTTCATTATAATTTCAGCAAAATTCATACCTTTTTTATCAAGTTTTTTTATTACAAGTTTACGTAAACTTCCTCAAAGAAAATTAACGTCTTATTCTCAAAAAGTCTAAGAATTGCTGAGTTGAATCTAAGTTCCAATTTCCGAATTGAA
>NC_046660.1:97437100-97438967 GCF_010883055.1 Belonocnema kinseyi | reverse complement strand
TACGGATTGTTATTTGCATTATACTTGTTTGACGATGATACAGAAAATGTTGTTTGCTTTAACGTATTTCTAACGGCTTAGGAGATCCTTCTAGAAGTTTACAATTTTTATTCTTTGAAGAAAATTTTTAAGGGTTATATTCGTTCAGACCCACCAATTCTGAATTTTTAAGTTAAAAATAACTAATTTATTGATTATAAATTTTTCATTCATCAATTTTAATCTCATTTATGACCCAAAAAAGGTTAAATAATTTCAGCCAAGGCAAGGCTCGTCTTGAGTCAAGTAAGCGTCGTCTTAGCCAAGACAAGGTTCGACCTAGACAAGTAAACGCCGTTTTACCTGTCGTGGCCATAAAAGTACCGCTATATAACTTCGAATTTTTATTTGAACAACATTTTTTTTACCGATTCATAATTTAACAGCTTTAAACTTGACCATTTAATACATATAGGAAACACAATTATAAATTCTCGGTCTCAATAACTTATAACTAATTCTTGTTTAAATATAGGCTTGTATAGAATAACATTACGGAACTTTTTTATATTTAGATTTTTTGTCCGACGATTATTTTTGATAATTAAAATAAAAATCTTAAAATTGACCAAAAGTCCATAAATTGTTCATACATACATCGTCATAACTAAGGCAAACTTTATTTAAAATATATCCACTTCAGTACATATACAAATTATACTCTACTGATGCTTAAAAACAATAAAAAAGTGAAAAATTTTCTTATATTTATTATTATTCATTTGAAAATTAAGGCTGGCAGGTAACTATGTTTCTCTAGTTTCGCCGACAAAAAGTATCGAGGCAACTTCGGATTTGAAACAACTTCCAGCGAGAAAGTTGTGCTATACAGTTAGAAGAAAATTTCTGGAATCTTTCAGATCGATTAATTAAAAATAAATGCAATGTGAACTTTGCAAAATAGTACACGACGCTGTAACGGTTACCCAACGGAAGCCCTGTTGTCTGCAATCGTTGTTGCAAGCATTGTCTGCAATCGTTACGGCGCACAGTGTTCGGAAAGTCGAAAAAGTTGGCCAAAATATGACGGTGTTATCGAAATTTCATAATTTTCGGCATACGCACATTCTCGAGGTCACTGATTACGATACTGGATTCAGATTTATAAATTTAAAGTGGCGTATCCAATATGGCGGATAATTTTTTGGAAGTCATTCAATATTTTTGAAACTCGGTAAACTTACGTTTCCAGATCACGGAATACGATAATCAATTCAGATTTTCAAAATACAAAATGGCGGATCCAATATGGCCAGTAAATTTAGAAAAAGGCAGTGAATCTGTTTAAAACTCGATATACAGTGAAACCTCGATAATTCGAACCTCTATAATTCGAATTTTCGAGACTTCGAACCTCTATAATTCGAATTTTCGATCATTCAAACTTTTTTTTTGGCCTCGGCTGAAACCTGATATTTCCCATGTTAATATTTCTCGATAATTCGAAGTTCGATAATGCGAATTTCTCGATAATTCGAAGAAAATTGTGTGCCCCGCCGTGATGACAACCTCCATAATTCGAAGTACAGCTTGTCAAAATGTTCATGTTTGATTATGATTTTTTTGGCATTATAATACTAATAGGAAAAAAATTTTAACACTGTCCGCATCGATTGTACTTCAAGGGAAATTCACAATACGTTCTATGTGACGTATCATAAACGTATAAACGAATTATTAAATAATCGACTGCAGCGACAACATTTTGTACCCTTTTTTTTGTTTCAGAAAATCCAATAGCTTACTTCGATAGGTTTTTTCCCCGTATATTTCGAATTCGGAAACAAAAATGTTCCATCACGTGACTTCCATTTGCAAAATGGGTACA
>NC_046660.1:97428334-97437000 GCF_010883055.1 Belonocnema kinseyi | reverse complement strand
TGTACCCATTTTGCAAATGGAAGTCACGTGATGGAACATTTTTGTTTCCGAATTCGAAATATACGGGGAAAAAACCTATCGAAGTAAGCTATTGGATTTTCTAAAACAAAAAAAAGGGTACAAAATGTTGTCGCTGCAGTCGATTATCTAATTGAAACCAGTTGAATTGATCAGGTAAAAATTATTTTCTACTTGTTTATTGTAAAATGATGCATGGCAGTATCAATTTAAATTTGAGACCGGAATGTGTCCGTGCATCATAGAACTAGCGATGGAAAGCGTAAATTGGTGAACCTGCATGACGACAAGTATGAACTCACAAAAGAGCCAGCGCGTATATAAGGCATTCAGGTTCAAATTCAAACTAGGTAACAAGGGCATAGTTATCCAACCAAAAACAACTGAGGAAGCGCTCGTTGATCTGCGGAGAATTATCGTATCAGTTAATCAAACTAATGTCTGTATATTTGTATGTAAAATGTAAACGAGCCTAACTTGGGGACACATAGTTTGATTATACTCGCAAGACAAGTGATGGGCTGTTGACCGCACTCTACTGGGTTTTCAACAAAGACTACGCTAACATTGAGGATACCATTCAGAACTATAGGTAATACTAGTTCCATCTCCAAATTGTAAGATACCAATTTGCTGCGAAACTAAATTTCCTTCAAGTTGTTACATGTGGTAGAGCTGTTAAGACAATGCAAGAATATAAAATATGCTTTCTGCGCGTAATAAATTTGTATGCTTTATAGTAGATAATTACTTGTGCTTTTAAGCATTTTATTGTATCTGTGGTCGTTTTTAAAAAATTCAATTCTTTTATTTTTAGGGATATACTTTCGAAAAGTGGATATGCCTGATTTCCTTTAAACTGCGTATACCTATGTATTTTGATGCGCTGATTACGAATATGATAGTGAAAATTGGCGCGAATTAGATTTTCATGGTGTAATCGTCAAAAAATCATAAAAATTATGGTTTTTTGAGTTTATCTCAGCTAATATGCAAAATTCAAAAAAATATTTCCAATGAAAGTTGTAGATCTCATCGAAATACACATTTTTTATTCTAAGCATTTTTTTATAGGAATGATTGTTTTCGAGAAAATCGGCAAAATGAAATTGACAGAAGTCTATAACCCAATGAGACGTTGGAAAAGGGGTACGGGTGTGATCTTACATTATTTCTATGACAAGTCACAGGGGTGCCTTCCTGCCCCCACGGGGCATTCGATAGGGTCAGGGGTGTGATCTTACATTATTTCTATGACCAGTCACAGGGGTGCCTTCCCGCCCTCCTCTGGGCGTTGGAAAAGGATCAGGGGTGTAATCTTACATTATTTCTATGACCAGCCGAAACTAATGGATTTACCACTGATTTTTTGGGAAACTATCATTCCCATAAAAAAGTGCTTGCAACAAAAAATGTGTATTTCGATGAGATTTACAACATTCATTTGAAACATTTTTTTCAATGTTGCATATTAGCTGAGATAAACTTGAAAACCCATGATTTTTATGGTTTTTTAATGTTTTTTTTTATTTCACCATGAAAATCAAAGTTGTGCCAATTTTCACTATCATATTCGTAATCAGCGCATCAAACTACATAAGTATACGAAGTGCGATGAAAATCTGGCACATCCCCTTTTCACAAGCACACCCCCCCCCCACCCTTTTCCAACGCCTCATGTGGTTATAGACTTCTGTTACTTTGATTTTGCCGAGTATCTCGGAAACAATCATTCCCATAAAAAATGCTTAAAATAAAAAATGTGTATTTTTATGAGATCTACAACTTTTATTCAAAAGATATTTTTTAATTTTGCATATTAACTGAGATAAACTTTAAAAACCATGATTTTTATGGTTTTTTGATGATTTCACCATCAAAATCAAATTTGCGCCAATTTTCACCATAATATTCGTAATCAGCGCGGCAAAATACATAAGTATACGAAGTACGGAGAAAATCGGGCATATCCACTTTTCGGAAGTACACCCATTTTTAGTTTTATTGTAGAGTTGACCTAGAACCGAATTATAGATAACGGCAGTAAGGTATATAGCATCATGTCTCTGTTAATTAAATTGTTATTAAATTTTTAGCAATTATAAACATTTAGCAGACGATGAACCTTCCTTAGTGCTATTTATTTCATAATCCTTTTCAACTCAATATCTCTTTTCCCGGTAGAATTATTTTAAGGTTAGTATCACATGGCCTTATATGAAAACTACGCTTTTTATAGAAAGAATGGTTAATAACAAATTCGTAGATCTTTTCTAGGTTAATAATTCTATAAATAAACATTTTATAGTACACTATCGTCGAAAATCTTCGGTACCATCAGCGCGACTAGTAACTTTTTTTTAAACCGTTGGAGAGCTTATTAAATTCCGTGTCGAGTAACCTCTAATAGAGATATTTTTTACTTTTTCTAGAAAATAGTCCACGTGAGAAGTTTTAAAAAAATTCCAGAATTTCTCTTTAGTACCTTGCCTTCAACTTCTGGCAAAACCTAGAAAACTTGTAGCAAAAAACTAAAATTCATACCACACAGACTTTGAAGTTTTATATTTAATTTCTGCCAATAAAACGGTTTAAGTCATTACATGATCTCGAGATACGACTAAAAATGTCCAAATCTTAAATGGCAGAACGTAGTCTTTAAAATGAGTTCTTTAATTTAAAATAATAAAACTTAAAAAATATTCACGGTTTCCCAAGATATGATTAAAAATGTCCAAGCGTGCCTGTGTCGAGTTTCAGTCGGCCGGCTCGCTGCGTAAGCAAATGAAACTTCGGCGCAGACAGGCATGGACTTTTTTAGTCATATCTCGAGAAACTGTGAATATTTTTCAAGCTTTATGAGCCAAATTAAAGATAAGACTTCCAAGACCTTATGGTATAAATTTCAGATTTTTGCTACAACTCTCTTACGTCTTGCCTGAAATTAAATTCTAGTTAAAAAATTCGATAAATTCTTGCATTTTTTTAACTTCTTACGTGTTCTATTCTCTTAAAATAGTATAAAATTTCCGGCAGTAAGGTATCTTGTGATGTTTCTCCAAAAGTTCCTATTTATTATTTTTAAGCTTAGTGTTCACTATTAAAACGTAATCAACACGTCATGTCAAAAATTTGTTAAAAAGCAATTTCTATACCTTTTTTATCTTTCATAGTTTGAACGAACAATTGATTTTTTTAGCAGTTTTTTCAGTGGATAAAACAAGAACTGTTGGTCAAAAAGGCTGGTCCAAGAATTTTATCAGAAAATTAATCATTATTTTTATTTAAACTATGTAGTCTTTTTTTCTTGATTTTCTTTAATGTTGAAAATTATCTTAGTGTATAAAATAATTTTGAAGCAAGTAACGAAATCAATAAAAGGTTTAATTGTTTAGTAATCGTTCTTTGAACTCCTGAACGCTGAATATCATTTTGTGAGAGCAAGAGTTTATAACTGGGTTTTGCCACATACTTTACTTAGATTGATAAGAAAATATTTATTTAGAATCACGTATTGGGTACATTAAAAACAATAATTCTCTTAATAATTATTATATTGTAAAATTTTCATGCAGCAATGTTCACATTGTTGAAATAAACCGACAGTAATATGACGGCCACCGTGCCTCATGATATGGGGCATGATGACCGAAATGGATTACCCACGACTAAACTAAATTTCAAATAATGACGTAGTTAAAAACGGTTTTGAGTAATGACATGTTACCTGATATTGTGAGCCTCAAACTAAAACATACGGATATAAAAATCACATTTCAATTACAATGTCTAGGATATTTAATGCAAAGCCCAACGCCATATCCCACTCTCCCCTGAGAACATTATGATGAGAATGTGAAAAATGTTCATAATTTTTAATCTCAACTGTCAAAAATGAATTTTAAAAATGACCTTAACCATGTCTAATATACAATTTAGAAAAAGGCTTAACATCATAAGATCAAAGCCTTAAATGAAAATTAGTTGCTCGTTACACGGAAATGGGTTTACGAGGTTCGAGAATGCGTTTAACGTTTACATGTGGGTGACAAACACAGCCAGAGGACACGCGCATGTGCCAGAGTGCGACATACAAGACATTCCCCATCCACCATGTAGACCGCAATATCTACGATGCGAAACTCGACTTTCAGCATTCAAAGCATTCCTCCATTCTTAATAGGCCAAGTTTTAATCCTTCATTATTTAAAAAATTCACCGGCAGAGGTCGACCGAAAATTAAAATTTCTTCTGTAACATCTTACGTAAATTGGTGTATACTATGTAGAATAAATAGAGAAAACTACCCAAATCGGTCCCAACCATTTGACTTTCTAGGTTTAAAATATCCGCATCTTCAGCATCAATATATACTCAACAAGAAAGGAAATCTAACTAACCATTGAGGATATATGTCTGCTTAAGGGTATGCTATTTTTCTTGGTCAAGACGGTAGGATAAATTATATAAACAGAAGCGTCGAAAACACTATTTCCTGAGACTTTGAGATAGATAGAAGTGATCGGAGATGCGATAGTGTTAGACGATACATAAAGTTTCACGGTAAACCAAGTGGAAGGTTTTGAGGATAAAACCGCCTACAGCAACTGTCTGGGTCCTGGTTCTCGAGCAAGCTGTTATTCTGCACCTGCGTTACCGTATACTCGTCTCTAGACACTTGATCATAAAGTGGAAGAACTTTCTTCGTGTCTCGTGCCTAAAGGTTATGCGCTTAAATATAAATCAACGCCCGCGCGTTGCTCCACGCGGTACGATGACCAGATAGCGTTCCCCAGTGACATGCCACAACACACGCAAATTGAAATGAAAGTGAATTATGTGCGACTAGAGCAGATCAAACTCACTAAATAACACTTCGAAGGAAATCATGTTTGTCAAATTATACAGGCCGTGTGACGAGAGGTGAGATTTACTGCAGGTGAAGCTAAAAAATTGTAATTTATGAATCCAGAGTTGCTATCGAATATCCAGGCAAAGTTTTTAAAAACTCGAGTCACATAAAAAACCAATTATACTCAACAATTAAAATTATTTTTAGAGCCAGAGAATAATAATCTTTCAGAACCTGAGGTTTTTAAATTGAAGATTATTTCAAATTTTTATGAAACCTAATTTGAGTTCTAGTGAATTTAAAATTTGAAAACCTATGTACCTGCTTGATATTTAATCTCAAACATAACATTTAAAATTGTAAAGTTCATACAAATTTTCAATATTTATAATTGTAATGTTTTGAATCAGCCAATGTAATAAGCATTCTAACTACAGAATAATATTACAGATGTAGGTAACTAATAAAATGAGAATTTGACAAAACAGAAAAACTTGCTGCCTGCTTCGACCAGGCGGAGGAAAAGAAACTTCTGTGCGAATTTGGGCATGGTGAAAAATGAAACTCTCAAATTAATATGGCGACTTAGAGAATATAGATATTTATTGCCGATTGGACCATGTGGAATTTACAATTTCAAAAGTGATGGGGCATAAAGTTTTCACATCGAGTGATATTCTGACTACCCCCCCCCCCCACACACACACACTTATTTCCGTGCTGCGTGATCGCACTGTTTACTCGGCTGTAACTTCGGCAATCTTCGAAGTGTCGCGTGGATATGGCGCGTAGATGGCCGAATGTGACATTACGTCCAAGAGCTTCCACGCGACCACCAAGCTCCAAACTCGAGACCCATTTTGCTATCCATCTGAAAGTATTTTTTCTCGCAGTGCACCATAAAGAAAACCAGAAAACTTAAAATTGTTGGCACCTAATTTACTAAAATATAAGCTAATTTTAAGGCGAACCTTCAACTCCTTGAACCTTCAACTTCCATGCTTTCTAGATTTTAAGAATAATTTTTTTGTAATCTTTAAATTTATTTGGAAGCTAAATGATTATATATTTATGATTTCAATAATTGCACACAATTACGAATTGTCTAGTTTAAAATTTAATTAATTTAAGTTATCTAATTAAAAAGCATTTAACTTGAAATATTATTTATTGAAACTTTTTAACTATTGTCGCTCGCAAAGGAAAATGGAACAATTGATAGAGTTCTGAATTTCCAAGCATATAGTTTTTAAAGATTCAATCCAAAATCGCAACTGTTTGAATTCAAGAATCTGCAGTTATTCAATTAGAATTTTCAATAACTTCAATCTGAAAGTAATTGTTTCATAATTGATTTCAACATATACATTTTGAATTCAGTATCGTAGTTGAATTTAACATTGAATAAATATCAACCAGTCCCGCATTATCGTTACCTAATATGTAAATTAAGCATCAGTTGCTCATAAATTACTTTCACTGAATTTTTGACTTACATTTCCAAACGGACTACACTAGTTAAACTTAATAAAAGTTTATAAAAGTTATAATCTATTCAAACGTAAATTACTATGAAATGCCTAGGTAGTTATTCAACTCCACATATATAATCGTTACATTTGCGAACTTATAAACTTTTGTTTCACTTTCTCTGCACGGCGTTGTAGCAAATAACATGTTCACAATACGAAAACTAGACATATATCGTGACCATTATTCACGCCCGTAATGGATAATAAATACGAAACGATTGATACGCTTGCCCTGCCTCTTTATACACCAAGTGGCCTCAACCTTATTCTTTTCCCTGGAGCGACTCCGTAAGTTGCCATTCATAAAATCTACAGTCGATTGCCGATGACAATCATAAAACGTCCCAAGATTCGCCCTCAGACAATCAAACATAAATCAACGGCTTTCTGAATGCAGAGAATTGACTATTACTTACGTAGTTCGCGTTATTTGCGTTTTTTTTTCGGCACATTGAAATTCACAATAACCATTGACATCCATCCAATCATATAGGCTAAAGAGAATGACTACCAAGAATAATAACTCAATTTGATCCTCATCGAAGAAATATTTGTTAATTAGAATGTACAATTGGCATGCAAAGTTAAAACAGTCGTTGCCCCTGATAATCTACAATCTACAATCTAAGTTTATCACGCCGTGCGAGCGTCTCTTAATGAAATTAAGATCTCCAATAACGCAAGGGTGAAGGAATTGAAGAAACGTCAGAGAGAATATAGGGACGCGGTCAAAGACATTTTCATCGTGGCATTTGTGAAGATACGACAAATAAGAGTATATAAGGGATGAGAAAAGAGGGCATTAAAGTTAGAAGTCAGCGAGAAATTATGCGAATCTTTAATTAAATTTCTCGATTCCACCCCGTTATCTCTCACTCGGCTTGCTGAGGACGACATTCAAAGTCTCATTATCGCTCTAACCCGTTGGTCAAATTACCCGAATATCACCACTACTAAAATCTCACTTGAGTCAGCTTTTAGCCTATTTCATGGAAACATGAGCAAACTTATATTTTGTCTCTCTTGGAAATCGTTGCTGATTATTATTGCAATTTTTTAACAAATTTAAATACATGCCTGAATGATAAAAGAGGAAGTTGCTTTATAATATCGGAAAATATTATTATCTAGTGTTGCCAATTATCTCGTTCTGGATTTTAATTGGATATTGATGATCAACTCTAAATTAAAGCGGACTTTGGAATTAAATTTTTTCGAGTAAGAATGTTCAGCAGCACGTTATTATTGGTCCTAATTGACATGGTGCAAGTCCTAGTTCCTAGAGAGTTATGCCTCTTCGAGATAAGATTGCATATGCTTATTTGAGATCGGTCACGTCAAGTGGAAATGTAATCATTAGTATGGAAGACAGATGGGCTAATAGCGTTCTCGACCTCAGCGGACAGACCTTCCGTGATGAAAGGATGGGCATGTGTAGGATGGATATGGAACCTGGTAGCTGATTCCCTATTTAGACATTTGCTTGCCCTTTCAGAAGATGAGAACTCGCCACCAAGTTTAATCTTATGCATTCGTTTTGGAAGCACTATAGTGAACTTTAAAACATCTGATTACAAGATCCACTTAATATTTTGGTATGTCCAGATAGACATTTTCTTACTTTATTGTATTTCTTGTTAGTATAAGTTAGAACTATGCAACGTAATGGAATTATAAATGTATTTGTACTTAATATTAAAATTAAGCTTCAGTTCAATTGGTCAAATTTAATACACGTTATAGAACTACATAATAGATTAAATTGTGCAGATTTAACCGAAACTCAATTTCCATGAAGAACGTGGGCGATCTTTTCTTATTCTTTATCCTAAAAATTTTTGTTTAATTTAACAAAGCAGTTTTCTCAGTGTGTCCCCATAAGTATGAAATAAAAATATTTCCTGCTTACAGCTTCAAACTTTTTTAATTTAATTTTTAAATAGATCAAGTTAAAACATTCACAATTTCATCTTTTCAAATTATAACTGATTAAAAATGGGTAGGTTTCCACTATGAAACATTTTTAATCCAATATAATTGTAGAAGACATGTAAATGAAAATTTATACAACCCGCTTCACGGGAAATAATTTTAACGCAATTGTGAAATTAGTGTTTTATAAAAACCGCTTCTTTGTGTGAGAAATGTGAATAACACCGCTATTAAGATATAGTTTGAAAAAGTATTAAAAATATATAGCCGATGTCTGATACAATTTTATATTTTAGAAGCTTTGTCAGTGAGTGAAGTAATCTGCTGGTATC
>NC_046660.1:97424855-97428234 GCF_010883055.1 Belonocnema kinseyi | reverse complement strand
TTATTCCTTTGAATATGTTTTGGTTCGCTGTCATAATTACTTTCCATAAAAATGTAGTATTAATTTAATTGGTTCCAACTTCTACAAAATGAACTGAAAATTACTTTACAGGCAGTATAAACATTCCATTTATATATACACACATACACAAGTAAAGCTATTAAAAAAGCGTGCTATTTCGTCACAATGGAATTCTGTATTTCACGCGATAGCTGATCTTATCGGCGATCGTGTTCTGTTGAAATTATTAACCATATTCTTTGCAAGCCTTGCAAATAGCCGGAAGAAAGTAGGTGCCTAGTTACTAAATCTCCATGATAGCAATGAGCCCCGACAGGCCTGTAATTTTCGGAAATCTATACGGGACGGCACACGCAATTACAAATTAATAAATGGTTACGGCATACTCTCATGACCCCCTGGGATGATTTATATCTACAGGGTATCCTAATTACCCGTTCGTGCGTCTCCTCGAAGCATATATAGGACCATACCAGGGTGCAACGTTCACGAAGCCAACCCTTCCGGAACTGCACTCGGAAAATGGAAAAGAGAAAGGTTATTTTACTTCCTGGAAAATAATGCAATTACGTTGAAGGTTCAGTTCAGTTCAATATCAAAGTAACTTCTACTCCAAAGAAATTTTCGCTTCAAAGAACCCTGATCTCGGAAAATTAAAGTGAGTGTACTTAGAGACTTTGTTACACTTCAACAACTTTGAGATAATTAAAAAATTTGCACTGAAAATTAATAGTTGAGCTAGAGGGCTTGAATATTTCTTGATAACGCTTTTCTCCATTTGTACGACTACCATTTTTTGAGTCAATTCCATTCCTTGGGAACGGACCATTAGTCATCGGGTGTCAAGCAAGATGTCATCTTTTCTGACAAATAACAGCGGACATCGCCCTACACAGGAAAATGTTTTTTGGATTAAAATTACTACCTTTATGATAGTCATATCACCCAAATAACTCATGCTAATTTTATATTATTTCGTGCGAGCATTAACGAATTCCTGAAATGAAAATCGAAAACGCATTAAATTTTAACGTATACATATTCCGTACTATTGTTATAATCCAACGTTACATTAATTTAGCGACTGGATCATATTTGTGTAATTAATTTGGTATTCAATAGACATAATGAACAGAGCTTTACGCTAAAGTAGTCACTGCCCATCGTAATACATAATTAAATAATTCAGTAATACAGCAATAAACCAAATAGAATATTATTTATTTATAATTTATAAAATAACGATAGATTATTGAAATTTTTAAGTCAGTATGTTTCTTTGCAAAGCTATCATCAAGAATAAAGTTTTTCTTTAAACCGGAATTCCCATAGTAATTCATGTTATTTTTGAGATTATTTCAAACCTCTGGAATTAAATTGTGCTTTGAATATCTTTGTGAAAGTTAATTCGTGTTTTCTTATGCGCTTTTCAGTTCTGAAATCACAGAATGAAGAACACACATTCGGGCGTTTTTGTAAAATGTTCAGCGGAAGCAGAACGCTTAACGACTACAACTCCCTTACTTCCTGAGCTCAAATTATTGTAATTTACATCGGTTAACTCCGTGATTACTTGAGGGTTACAGGTTAAGGGGCCATTACCGTCTTCTTACTAACGGCAAAATACTTGGTATCAGCCAACAGCTCGATGGCTGCATGGAGAGGATTCAAATCAACACCTGACACCCCAATCCCGTCCACGATTTCACGCAAGTAGGATGTTCCGTTTATCCAAAGATTTTCTACAGTTTTCTCAAATATTAGGCAATTCATGTTCAACTGCTATATGCAGTTATCTGACACAACTTAAAAAAAAAGTTTCCTACATGTTTAGTTAAAGCCTTAACAGACAGAACACTTTTAACATTCCCGCAATTTTATAAATCTCAAAACTTTGAAAAACCTCGCATTTTTCTATTTTAGTCTGGAGATCGGATAATTACCAACACCCTCTGCGGAACGTGCACCGCAACTTTGTCGCGTGTGAATAAAGTCACGATAAAGTAGGTGGTAGCAGCGATTTCCGCTGTAAAGCTACGCCATTTTTCTGGCCCTGGTACGAAAGTAAATCAGCCTCGGTCGCAAATACGGAGGCGTAACTTATCCGACGAGCGAGAGCCTGTCTACTTTTTCGGTAATTCTTACCCAATTTGAGGGTAGGCAACCACTGTCATTGATATATGTTGTGTCCCTCGTACAGTCGCACCTGAAAGCGACTATAACTCACTATGGTGGTACAATTTGTGGGATTGCATCAATGAAGATATATCACAATCATAATTTAAATGGATCTTACAAACTCCAGTTTGTTTGTTTGTTAATGAGACTAAATTATTAACGGAATTCCCTAGGAATTTTAGATTTAATATATGCTAACACTATGGTGCATTAATTACTTAAGCCTTAATTACCAATAAGAAACCCCTTGAATCCCGAAAAGGGATTACTTACTGTTGCAGATGTCAAAAGCCTGACAGATTTCAGACTAATACATATATTCAGCCCATACATAGACTTCCTCCTTTAATCGAGGTCTAAACCCCCGCCTAGTCTAGGAAAATTTCGGTAGCAAGCGCTTTTGGACCCCTGTCCACTCCTCCTAAGGTCATTCAAATCCCGGGAAATCCGCCTTGCCAGAGGTAATATGAAATATCACACATTTGCACGACATATCGAATCCGAACCTGATGCCAAAGAATATCCCGTCAGATCAGTGATAAGATTCTCCTCAATCCTATGGAAAAAATTCAAGAGATAAAAAATTGCAATTTTGAAAAGCTACAATAATCTATAATCGAAGAAATTCAAAATTACTTCCTTAAAAAATCTATCCACAGATACAATTTACTAATTAACATTTTACGTTAAAGAATTCGCGATAAAAGTGGAGAGATAAAAACAGAGATGAGATAAAAAGATTAGACATAATTTACTACAATCGGCGGGAAAAATCGAGTCCACTCGCTTTGACGTTGAAAAAGTAAGTGGAGAAAAAATGGTGTCTGAATGAAAGAGGGATTATTTAAAGGTGCAAATGTTGTACGTTAATGCGCCAAAAAGTAATATTAAAAAAAAATGTAGCATTAACGTACAACATATGCAGCTTTAAAATGATCCCTCTTTCATTGAGCTATAATTTTTGTTCACCTACTTTTCCAACGTCAAAGCTAGAGGACTCGAATTTTCTCGCCGATAGCAAGATGAAATCTGTGTTAAGCCAATAGGAGATTAAACTGGATCAGTAAATGACGTAGAGCAGGGCTCGCCACTTCAAGCAGGTGTTGGCTGCCACCAATTTTTTCTGTCATTTTTTTCTTCGTTTTCCAGGAATCGAGCGAAGGGTTACGGTCACGGTAAA
>NC_046660.1:97420168-97424755 GCF_010883055.1 Belonocnema kinseyi | reverse complement strand
GCCCGGCGCGGCGGGAGGTATAATGACCGTGAAGGGCTAGAAACCAGTCGAACGACAAGATTTGTTAGGGCCAGTTTGACCTAGTCTTTTGACTGCCACTGGAAGCCAATGCAGCCAATGGCTGCCTTTTGGTGAGCCCTCACGTAGAGGGTCTTTTTAGTTTCTCAAGTAAGCTAATCCACATAAAGAGTTCAAACGTAGCTAAAATAAGAACACACCTGGCAATCCAGTATTATGGTTAAATCGTAACAGTAGCTTTAATACAACATCCGGGCTCTACAGGCAATTAGCTCAGAAGAAGTTGTAATAGAAATTAAAAATAACCTACACTTACTTGCCCTAGAATAATAATAAAAGCTCAATTTTTGCGCGAATAACTGTAAACACGCTGCTATTACTATAATTCAATCTCTGTGAACAGTTTCTATTTACTCATTTAATTCCGAAGCTATTAATAAGTATAATCTAAACCTAAAAATCCAGATAATTAGAAATTAAATTTACTACACTGAAGGTAAAGGTTTTATAAATAAAATGAATCACGATCTGATAATCAGTTGTACTTGATTCTGAAACGGATACAAGCATATGCTTCGTAATAAAACTAACACAATATAAGTGAATAGCGTCCAGGATAAATTGTTCTGTTCTTTGTTTCACTATCGCTTCAGTACTTCAGTAATCTGTCAAGAAATTCACGGATCATTGATCAGAACACGTTGGCTTATCGGTGACAATATTTACCTACCTTCCGTTTTATCTCCCCTTAAAGGAGAAACAAATTTACATACGAATAGGACCTAATGTCGGCCAGAAAGGGATAGGGAACTGAGATATCGGTCGCAATGGCAAAAAATGTCAAGAGTAACTCACATTCCTGCTATCATACATCTTAACATCTAATGTATACGTAAGCGACCTCGTATTTAGATTTGGTTGAAAAATGTTTAGTCCGTTTAGGGGTTTTACAGAAAGTTATCAGAATCTGAATTATCAGAATAACGTCATCCAAAGTAAATAACACTGAAGAAGAAAAACGAATGGTTATTGATTAACCCGTAGAATAAGATGAAAATTGATAGTACGAAATTGCTCTCGCACATTTTTCCATCTTCGCATAGTTTCAGTTTCTCATTTTCCTTTAGAATAGGTTGAATGCGAGTATTATACGATTTCTACGCGACAATAGTCGATAACAGATAACGAAGTTTGAATCGCTATCTCTTCTTTTATTTTCTATTCCATTCTTTTCGAAATAGGAGAATCCAATTCCGGGCTCTTGATATTTCATGGAAATCGTGTACCTGGGATGAGGATGAAATGGAACGAAGCAGTACCTAAGGTTCACAGTGGGTTCTGAGGGAGTCGAATGGTCAGACTACCTATCGATTGAACATTCACTAAAATATTTAAACAGTATTACCGGGAACTCGCTTTCAGTTGTGTAAGTGCCAATATATTCGCCTGACAATCCTAAACTGTACGCAATGGCGCCCTTCGCATACTGAAATATTCCGTTCCCTTGTGCAATGTGCGTTCTGCTCAATTTTTTCACATGCAGACAAGGGCTGAGCATCTGGTTTTAAATTTCATCTTGTTAATTATTTTCACATTCGGGAGGATTGCGGTTATAAGACAGTTTGCATACCACGGTGAAACGCTAAAATGCAAGACAAAATTCCTGGACATCTCCCAGTTAGCAAATTTTTTCCCGGAAATTCAAATTGAAAAATTCAAGCATTCAAATCTGGAAAAAAATCGTATCACAAAATTCAAACGTTTAAAGCTGAACATTTTCATGCATTAAAAATGTAAGCATTTAAAGGTTAACTTATTGAAAATAAACAATAAATGAGCTTACAAAACCTGGTTCGAAACTGATATCTTTTTAATCTGAAATGATAACATCTACATTTCCAATTATTAAGGTCAAATTGGACCTCTTCCGAATTGGAAATTTTAAAAATAGAAGCATAGTATGTGTACGTTATAAATTCAGCCACTTTATTCGAAAGTTCAAACGTTCAATAATGTACACTTTATATGTATAAAATGGAAAGCTTCTAATTTAAATTGATTTTATTCTAAGTTTAATGACTTAGAAAATAGGCATTACAGTGAAACTCTTCTATAGCGCCGATTTTGGAGCTGACGGTAGGTGGGAACTAACTCATTACAGCCAGCTCCGGATGTAAACAGTTAGGGGCGTATAAACCGTTTCCGGTGGATTTTAATTCACGGTAATCAATATTTGTTCGAATGCGGAGACAAGGGTCAACTGAATATTTAACAAAAATATAACGAAATGTCTCTCACTTCATTACGTCATTCCAGACAGCAATATCCACAAAAAATACTTTTTTCAACAAAACACTGCACGTCGACACTTTAAAGTGTCTTAACTTGATCGGACCTCTCTTTCTACTCTTTTTCTCTCTGCCTATCCAATACTTCTTATTTATCTTTGTTTATTCGTAATGCCTACTGTTAGCTACGACAACGCCACGAATTTGAAACTATTCGGGAGAAATTTGAATAAAATATTAACAAAAATCGTAGAGTAAATAATTAATTTTAAACCGTAGTTTATTCTATATTCAATCTTGGAATAAAATTAATTGATATGCACTGCTTTTTTTCATGAAGATTGCCTTACCGCAACACTCCTACTTGGCAGAGCTTCCGTGCAGGGCGTGACCTCAATTCTCGGAAGGGCTATAGAAGGGAGGGTTATTGAAGGGTTTCACTGTATTTTAAATCAGAATCCCTTCAACATCAGGGCCACTGTAAATTACCTTACTTTCCCAAATTTTTATTTTTTGTATGAAAAGAACATTACATTTAGGAGATCAATATTGTTAGTGTTAAACAAATGTTTCTTTATAATTTTTTTTACACTTTTAGCGACAACAGTCATGTAGAATTGCATAACGGGTCATTCGCAAATTACGTGAGACATACGTATAATACATTCATTTCCAACCAAATAGTTGCATTTTTAACTCGAACAGATAAACTTTTAACAAACAAAAAAATGAAAGAATAACATTTTCAGTAAAAAGTTCATTTCAAACTAAGGAAAATGGAATTTTCAACAACGTAATGCATTTTTTAACCAAAGTGATGAATCTTCGATGAAAACAAATTAATTCTTAACGAAAAACTTACTTGATATTTTATCCAAAAATACTTTAATATTAAATCAAAATTATTTTAATTAAGCCAGAAAAATGGAATTTTAAACTCAAAACAAAACAATAACATTTTTAACAAAAAAAGAATTAACTTTTACCAAAAATTTAAATTTTGCATACAACAATAAAATTAACTTTAACTACTGTTTATCGAAAACTCCTTGACATTCCCAGACAAGGCAGGACCAGTTTTAAATTAAATTCTGCTATATTTTCTTTGCACTTGGAAATTTTATCAATTGAACGATATTGAATAGTATACAAATTGTTTAAAATTGACAGTTTCCAAATAGCTATGTATATGTTCCTTAATTCAACAATACAATCAAAATACAATCTTGAGCGGTGCAATTTTAAATCGTTTCTGATTATGAATCTACGAATTTGAATTTCTTTAATTATTGAAAATAATTAATAAATCCTTAATATTAATTTTACAATTATTTAACTATTAAGTCTTTTGACATGAAAAAGTACTATTTTACATAATTGCAATTTTTAACATTTCAATTTTAAAATCATTTAATTTCAAACAGATACATAAATGCTCAGTTTTAAAGTTGACAAAGTAAAGGACCTATAATTAGATTATAAATAGTGATCGCATACTTGAAAATGTTACAAATCTATACCTTTGCAAACTAAAACCAATTAAAAATCGAACACATTGAAAATGATATAATTACATTTTATATCAATTTAATTACATTTGAAGTGATTGGAAAATTTTTTTTCTACCGAAAGTTTAAAAAATTCCGGGTCAAAAAATAAAATTCGCTCTCATTTCTCGCTTCCACGGCTCAGCGGCCGCTGTGGCGGATGTACTTGTCTGTCATTCAACAAATAAATAAAACAATAAATAAAAAGAAAGTGCTTATATTTTAGAGCACCCGAAAGAATTAAAGAAATTGCTTACACTTTGCTGACTGGTGTACAGAGCCTGCAGAAAGAAATAGCAGGTGAGTTGATCCGCTTTTCCTGCTTCAAGAATTAGGCAGCTTTGCTCTGTCATATATGCCGAATCACGTCAGAAAAAGAGAGAGAGAGAGAGAGAGCGTGACCACTCAGGTGAATAAATATAAAAACTGTGATAGTGTCATGGATGCCGTAATTGGCTGGATACTCGTATGTCTGGAATGTCGATTGGTTAGATAAACGCAAGGTGGCCGATTCACCGAACAAATCGAACCTTCCACTGTCGAAATGCGATTAGGCCGCAATAAATTTGTCCTAGTATTAGAGCATCAGTATCATAAACCAAAAGGAGAAAGAGAAGTCGAGAGAAATGTAACACTTTAATGACACCTCCTGCTAGCTACTCGCAAACAATGATGCGTGTCAGACTCACATTTTGACCCCTTATAATAGGGTGCGTGCACGCGTCTCAACTCAT
>NC_046660.1:97418937-97420068 GCF_010883055.1 Belonocnema kinseyi | reverse complement strand
GAATTATACTGCCATGGTAAATCGTTTCTATACAAAATAATTTCTATTTTTAAAATACAAACAATATTTTAAGTCTTTAAATAACATTCTACGTTCTTCTTCATTTGTAAGAAATTTTGACATTGCTGATGAACAATTGTAAATATAAAAATTTGGTTAGAGCTGTGCATAATTTTTATAAATTAATTTTCCACCCAATTTTGAGTAGCGTGAAGCATCGCGTTACTCATTCGAGTACACGTCGCCAATGGGACAAATAATATAATGGTTTAGGACTTTTCCTTAAATCCCCGAAGATATAAGAATATTTTTTATGGTAAAAATCGAAGAAAAAAAATATATATATACAATACATACAAAAGCAATATACAAATATTTTATATTCATCTTTTAAATACTTCGAGAAACACAAAGCTTATTTTATAAAAGTATTTCGTCATCAAGGCGAGAGGAGAAGATACATACATTTAGTTTAAAGACGTGATAACTATATGCCTCATTTATTATTCTAATGATTAATCGTAATTTTTGTTATCAGCTAATCGACAATTTTGTACTCATTATCGTGCAGTATTATCATTCGGCAAATATTACAAAAGCAATGCAGCCTCACCACGATTTATCATTTAAAAACTGGTTTATCCAACTGTCACCAATAAGCGAGAAAAGAATAAAACTGTCTCAATGTTGCTGATCATAGTGCTATCCGTTCTCGTCATAGGATTATTGTGTTAATCAAGGGACATTACAAATATGAGAATATTAGTTTAGTTGATTTTCTGACAAACCAACGCGGTATATTTATTTCACTTATAAACACGATCACGTAGCTTTTTGTAACTTTTTTCATTCTACTGTTCTTATTATCTAGATACCAAAAAGATAGAGAAATATCCGTGTTTCAACATACTTTTTCAACACATTAATATTTTCGCACGTGTATGAACCATATACGAGGATGGTAATTTTTCGTTATAGAATCATCCGTGTTCACAACTTTGAGCTATTATTTATCATGGAACAAGGCATACACTTAGTAGCAAAGGATTGAAGCCATCAGACGGTAAATGAGAGAAAGAAGAAATACCCCTCGCCCTCTTCTCTCTCTTCTTTTTTTATTACTGCTTAAAC
>NC_046660.1:97405304-97418837 GCF_010883055.1 Belonocnema kinseyi | reverse complement strand
TAATTTATAATTTGCACCATAATTTATCATTTCTTGATTCGATATTGGCTGGACTCGCTGCAGAACGGAACAAGAACTGATAATCTATATAGAAATGTGTAAATGTAGTTGTAATTACCAATGCAAACGTTATGTGTATGTGTAGCTGCTAAAATAAATTCTGACAATTCGGGAATTCTCAGCAACAATCAACTATATCAACATTATATGTGTTGGAAGGATTTCATACAGAGAAAATGTGTTCATATACAAGATTTGTAACTTCATATAAAATTAAAACCTCATATATTTGTAGACAACCTTTACGTGACTCATCTAAAGTCCTGTCAGAAGTTCAATTAAGACCCGGAAGACAAGGAAAACCCATTTTCTTATTAACAAAATATCTCTCAACGGAGGAGACGCCGGAGCGTACAGGTAAAACATTGCATGTATCTTATCTCTGACAAGAGCTAATGTAACGAAATAATGAATCAACTGATTATCTACGCTTCCCGGTCATGTCTACGAGTCCTCTGCGTTATCTTAATTTCTCGGGCTTCCAAGAACGCACGTACCTTCCTACGCAAAAGAAAGGACAGAAGAATATCCATAAAACTTTTAAATGTCGCATACCTATCTTAATGATCGAGCATTGAACACTAAAATATTTTATACTACGAAATGAGTGTGTTAATAGAAGCCATGTATGTACTTAATTGTCTGTAGCTACTATGAAAGTTTAACTACCTGTCATTTATGTTCGACACCGGTGCTTGTACAACAGCTTCTGATCTGTGTTATCACCAAGTTGGACGACGACCAATTTTAAATTGGAAAATTTAATATTTAAAATAATGGTAGAATATAATTTTAATGCCATGCAAAAAACAAGTGCTCCTTAACAATGTTAAAAATTGCAAGATCAAAAGATTGTGCGTCACAAATTACAAATTGTATAAACGTAAAGTAATGCAAACAAGTTCCAAAAATAATAATACTTGTTCTATGAAGTGAACGAAAGTGGTAAAATAAAATTATTGTGAAACGAAACAGTTCTGTTCATTTGTAAATACAAAGAATGGACTTTTTGAATATTGACTGGAATACAGGAAATTCTCATTACTTCCGACTTTGATTATTTATACGTGAAATAAGAGGAAATGGCACATGGCGCTTGGAGATGCATGCCAACGGCTTGGTTTAATCGTGTCCATTAAATCTGCCTGTTCCTGTAAGATGCTAGAACATATAAGAATTACCCAGTCACGCACATCCTGGGTGGTCTGTTCAAGAGACTTTTCTTGGGGAATCGACATATCCACTTTTAGGAGTTAATACCGGTTTCACAAGACGGGAACATTCAACAACAAAGAAGAAAAAGGATGAAAGACTATTTGCCATCTTCGTCTTAGCGCCGGGCTGTATTGCGTTCATACAGGAAACCTCTTTAATTTTGGAATCCTGTAATTTTCCGTCTTTTGTGTATGCTCTTTGAAATCAAAACTGTATTTTTCAAATAAAAAAAATTATACACACACACACATATATCATATAGTTTTGATGAATGCAGGTAAGTTGTATACCTTTATCTAATTATATGCTATACTTAAAGATTTTATCGTGGTTATTGCATTTTCTTTATTTTCAAAATTTGTATGCACTTATTTGGTAATTTTCGGTTTTATACTATCTATATTTTTCATCCATCCTTTTAATGAATTTCTGCTCAATAACATCTCTCCAAAATTATCACCTTTTTTGGTTTTTATTTATTCTTACACATATTACATTCTTTTCGCGCATAATAATTTTTTTTTAATAAAAATATTTTACATTTACCTTTCTACCTTACTTTTTAATATTCTCATTACGGATTGACCGGTACTTCTTTCCACTTTAATTACTTCAATTCCCATGGTCTCTTTTACATATATTATGTTTCCTCTGTTCTTATTTACTCCCGTTAAGTTTTTCTGTTTGGAGTATGTAAACTTAGGCTGAAGAACATGAGAAAAATAATACTGTTATATGGAAACCGGATAGGTAGTTTCACATGTTAGTCATTGCTGTCCGTAGGATTTTGATTACCTTGTGTCGTTATCATGAAACTTTTCTATTTAAAATGCATCTCACTTATCTTTCTGCTACTTTGTACATGCACTTTTTCCATTTACTTTCCTTTTTAAAATCATCAAGTTCTCTTCTCGTATTCCATTCTTTAGATTATCTTCCGTTCATAAACTTTTCTTCACTCTCTTCTAGATTTTCGCTTATCTAATTATATCAATTTCACTTTTTATATTATTTCAGATCTATGCTGCTTCCCGTTTTTTATTATATTCTTGCTTCTGTTAATAAAAAAATTTTTATCAGATTTCCTATGTAGCAATTTCGTGTTATTTATTAGCTCTTCTGATTTTCAATGTATAGGCTACAAAGTCTTTCAGTTATTGTTTCTCGTACCTTTCGGGATTTAGTATTCAGTAAAAGATTTATAGTCGTTATATTTTCTAATATTTTTAAAATGATTAAATTAATTATTTCTCAGTTGATAAATGTCAAACAAAACTTTATATAAGCAGTCGGCCCGATGTGTGGATGTCTTCCTTTTTGGTTAACACGATATCCGACTTACATCTCAAAACGGATGCAAGGATTTTTCTAGATTTTCATTAACATAATTCAAAGTTAATAGAAGAATACAAAAATCCCTTGACTCGAGGAGAATCAATTTACCAATAATATTAATACGTTTTATTGAAAATGAAGGAATTTAGTCAATTATTATGTTAGTTGATGTAAGAATAAAAAAGAGTCTTGATACCAATTAAACAATAGTTCTGAAAAAATGCTAATAGTGCAATTATAGTTGATAAAATATAGTGATTTTCAGTCAAGCCTCGTACTATTTTTCAGCCTTATCATCATTGAACTTTTATTTCAATATGATATAAAACACTAATTCTTGTTAATCAATTTATACAGTACTAATCATGAAATAATCTTCGTTCCTATAACTTTTGTAGTTACTTTCACTAGTCAAAGGATGCCTCCCCACCCCATGAAGTGTTGTAAAAAGGGACAGGGTGTGACCTTACATTAATTCTGTGACCAGTCACAAGGGTGCCCCCCCCCCACGGGGCGTTGGAAAAGGGACAGGAGTGTGATCTTACATTATTTCTGTGACCAGTCACAGGGGTGCCTTCCCGCTCCCTCGGGGCGATGGAAAAGGGGCAGGGTTGTAATCTTACATTATTTATATTATTATTATATTATTTATTTATGTGAAAGGGGGTAGGGGATGTGACCTCTAATTATTTTTGATCAGACTCAAGGCCGCCTTTCTCGTTATCAGATATTGGAAAGGTATATGGATGTGACTTAAATCATTTCTAGTAGCAAGTCCTATTTGAAAAAATTCTAAACTTTTTGCCAAGATATTCCTTATTTTCACCCAAAAAAAAACTAAGACTTTTCGTGAATTGGTATTAGTAACTGAAATAATCGCGCGAAAATCATAGGGATGTTTCGAACGAACTTGAGAATACTTTTAATTTAACATGTCCTGATTTCTTTGGTCTGTTGAAATTTTCTTAATTTAAATTCTTGTTATTTTTTATCACCCTTTTTCATTTTGTCTATATTTTCTTCTCAACTTTCTTTTTCAAGTTTGCAACTGTAACCTTCCAGCATTTTCAATAAAGATTATGGTTCCCTGTACATTTTCGCGTACTATAGACTTTCTTCGTTACATTTAGCACTTTAATTATATAGCTTCTTACATCTCATATTATGGAAAAATAGTTTCTCAGTTTTGTTTGTCTATGATTCCCCTGTCTTTTGGGTTTTTCAATTCTGCATTGAATTCTCACTATTATCTTCTGCGTAATATTTGGATTCATTCGTTTTCATAAGTTTCTTATTTCATCTGCAATAAAATGATCCTAGAATGTAACAGCCTTTTGTTTCTTTATATTAATACAGATTTTCGTATCAATATTGAGTACTGTTTCACCTCAAATTATACCTTCAGATTTATTGTTTCCGTACTCCGTATGACTGATTAATTTTGTGACTGGTTCCAAGTAATTACTTTTTTTTGTATTACTACACTACTTCCGTATTATTTGAAAAAACCATAGCAAGATATTTCACTTCCTGATCATTTAAGACATTTAGGCCATATATTAAAAGAAAGCCATTCCACCTTTTTCTCATATAAATAAAATTTTTTACTTTTTTTAACATCTCCGTATATGCTTAAATGATCTGGAATTGTAAAATCAGCTATTTTAGGAAGTCTGGACACAACAATTCCAAGCAACAAGTTATACTCACCGGTGTCGTGTACGGCTGGTGAGCAAGCTTGATCCCATCTTTCCGGAGTTTATCCTGTAGTAACATCCTCAGCTGCATCCTTGGAATCCTGACGAGTTCAGCTTTGCCTTCCTCATATTCGTCAGCAAATTTAGTGAGTTCTTGGCCTCCACTGGAGGAACTAGCCGTCGGGGACGCCCTCTGAATATCCTTGTCACTTGACGGTCTCTCCGAGGATGTCCTGGAGGACTTGGAACTAACGTTGTCACAAAGGCAATCATTTGTCTCCTCGAGAGTGAAATAAACGCTAGCGGCGCCTTCTTCTCTTAAAGTCTTCACAGACTGTAGAAGGCGGACTCTATGGGTTTGATTAAAAACGCCAATAGCGTCCAGATCAGGATCGCCGATCTGCTTGCATATTTCAAGGTCGTCATAACCATTGTCGATGAAGGACTCGGAATACTGACCGAGATGCAGGGACCGCAGCCACTCCACAACAATATTGCTCGCAATAGTCATCTTGATCGAGTGAACACTATTTATTTTTTTGTTTTACTTGCGTCTTTATTGGACGCTATTTTGCACGATTTTCTCCATGGAACGGGACATCGTTCATCACGTCGTCTGGGAATAACTCCGTGAAATAAGATTCTCTGAATAAGACCAACCGGCTGCTTCGTAGGACTGGTAGGCTCACATACGTCACACGGTCACGATCCTTGCGGGCAATTTCAGAGATGCCTCTAGATAGTCTAGATTCACAAGTCGTGCTCTCCGATCGACGAGCGGCGAGACAAGTTCTCAGCTGAGTGCAGTCGTTGCCCACTCGACCTTGAAAGTTAAGTCTCCTCTTTTTCCTGGAAGAGACTTCGGTAGCCCTTCACTTCCTTCGGTCTGGAGGATTTTTTTTCAACAAGTGTGGATTTTTAATGTCACAAAGTTTTTATTTATCTAGGTCAGTTTCGTTCTATTTCCTGTGAATTCTGTGAAAATTTTCATGTTCCAGGTACAAAAACTCGAGGAATTCCACTAGCACCACGAAACGACACTTGTCATGAGAAACTGTGAAATTCTGGAAAAAACTGAGGAAGACTACGTGACTTCCACGAGAAGTAAAAGATCCCAAGCAGTCACCCCACACATAAATCACGTTCCACCTTTTCCTTGTTACTTTCCACGAGGATGACACCGCAGGAAACCGGCAACAAACACACGAGGAAGCCGGTTGCTAGTTTAAACTTTAAACTGAAAACTTTGCACAAACTGTCTGGGGAAATAAGCCCGCAGTCCTGGAGAAAGGACTGTCAACAATCACGAAGGTCGAATCGGATGCCGTTTATTCCAACCTCAACAAACTCGCCGGGAAGTGCAAACTTTTCGGGGTGATAACACTGACTGACTCGCGTGTCACGAAACACGAGCCGGCACGAGATCGACTCTAGCGTGCCTCGAGGATCGACTTCTTGCACTTAGTATAACTTTTCGCGTGGTTCATATCACGGCGGGAATGTCATCGAAAGACTATTAGACGAGCTATCAAGTGCAGCACAACACATACTCCGTACCACGACGCGGCGCACGGCTCGACTGACATGAGTCACCCGCTAGAGGGAGCCACTTGCCCCCTCCCTTCTACTCCCTCCGCGAATTGCATCCTCATCCCCACCAACTGCCAGAGTGTTCTCAACCCCACGGCGCGACGCGACGCGCCAGGTTTCTCCTATGTAGGTGTATGTGCTCCTCAGCTTTCGGAATGTCTACGACCTGCGGGAGCAATCAACCTCGAGCTCACTTCTCCCATCTGATGTTCATTCGATCGGCGATATACAGATAGCAAGATGTGACTGAGAAAGCTAAACTTCGACTGTCCAGTGGTGTCACTGACTACTACTATCCGGTTGATTTCTGGTAACAAAAAAGATGCTGAAATTCTATTCAGTGAGTGCAGTTTTCGGCATCTCACTACTCAAATGCAGGGTTTAGATCGTGCGCATTTTTCTTTATTTCAATTTTTTTTAAATATGCGATTTTTTAAAGAAAAATGCGACTAATCTTCTAATTTTTGTTGAAAATCCAATGTTTTTGGCAGAAAAGTCATCTTTCTTCATTAAAAATTGAATTTTGGTTGAAAATTTTACTATCACCTATAAAATTTCTCTTTTAGGCATGAAAATTAAACCATTCGTTTAAAAATACATCTATTTTGTTGAAAACTCCTTTCCTTTGGTGGAAATTTCAACTTTTTCTTTACAAATGCTAATTTTCTGTTTAAAATGGAAGATTTTTGATTGCATGCGATCTGTCAGTTGAAAATTCAACTTTTTAGGTTATACTTCAACTGTCTTTTAAAAATATTCGTCATTTTGGCTTTAAAATTCTACTATATTTGGTTAAAAGTGCAACTGCTTTTAACTGATGTTTAATATAGTATATTTTATTGGGAAATTCAAATATTTGTTTAAACATTCAATTGCATATTTTGTTCAAAAGTCCTATTATTTTTGTAAAAAATAGAATTGTTTTGTTGAAAATATGTCTTTTTGGATAGAAAGTTTGGCCTTATTGAATAAAAATATATCTTCTCTGGTGAAAATGTTATTATTTTTTGTTGGAAGTTCATCTTTCTTGGTTACAAATTAAATTTTTTTCTAAAAAATTTTTCTTTTTCCTTAAAATTAAAGTATTTTGTTGACAATTCATTTTTTTACATTCTCATCAGAGAAGATATTAGATTTGTGTAAAATTTAACCCCCTCAGTTTTTGTCAAATGTCCACGTTTTGAGACAACCTGAATCCGAAAAACATGTTTTTCCGAATGTGTCTGTATGTCTGTCCACAATATCGGTTGAAAAAATTAATCTATTAGATTGGCCGTTGGTACACTCGTTTACTGCCGTAAACTAAAGGTCAAGCTCGTTAGCCAGCCATTTTGGATAAAAATTCAAAACGTGGGCACATTTTTAATATTTTCGAGACTACTTTTTTCAAAATGCTAAAATTCTCTGTACGGTGATTCATAGTATTCAAAAATTCGAACAACTTATCTTAATGACTATTTTTAATAAAACCAAAAATTACCACAGTAATAGCATTTACAAAATTCCAAAAAACACCAGAAAATGAACATTTCAAGCCAAATAACGCACGACAGCAAAAAAAGTTAAGACAAGAAAAATTTTGCTTTTTGCATGCCCCACAAGATAGTCATTACAACAATTGTGCATTTGAAAAAGGTTTACGTTGGCACATTTTCATCACAACTTTTGTCTTTGAATTTCTTTTTCATCTCGTGTGTGGGGTTTAAAAAATTTAAGCTTTTTATCTTTTTAATGCTATTTTTTATAATTAAAACTAGAAAAAGAACTATTACTAAATTATTCATGACAAAAAAATCATTTTTACTTTCTCAAACCTGCGAGCCGCGCGCGCAGCGCGTGAGGAGAATGTGCTCGCGCAGCGGGCTTTTTTTTTCATTTAAAGTTGAACCATTTGGTTGTCACCGCAACTATTTGGTTAAATTTTTTTTAATTGAAAATTTTGGTTTGAAATTCATCTTCTTTTATTGAAAAATTGTATTCTTAGTTGAAAATTGATCTTTTCAAGTTAGAAAGTCAACTGCTTTTTTTTTGTTTTTTTTTTTTGGTAGGTAAATTAATTCTTAGTTAGTTGGAATAACTCTTCTCAATTGTAATACTCTTTTGAGCTAGATTAACTGAGATTTTAGTTAAAAGTTATATGTACATATATATTGTAAAAATTAACGTATTTTACTTGTTTTGAGTTGTATTCAAATTATACAGTCTCAAATTTTAAGCCCTAATTGTTAAGTAATTTCAGTTTTAAAATGTCCCGAATGAATATTTCTGTGCGCCAAGCGCTCAAAATCAGAGGATAAGATATATCCCGTATAGCATATTGAAAGCCAAAACGACGACAAAATTAGTATCAGCATGAAAATGTGGTAAGCATTAAGTCCGTCTCACAAACAGCGCTTTTAGCAACGGTGGAACGCGAAGCGCTCAATATTCTTACTAAACTGCAACATTCACAATTTCAAGACTGCAACGGTACTTGAATAAGTTCATAACCAAGTGCGGTAATGCCAATCATATGAATCGCCCACTCCTCGCAACGCTCTAACGCTAAGCGCTAAATATTTAGAATCAACTTCGAAACTAACTGTTCCTGGGCATCAATGGTTTTAAATTAAGGTCACTCTTCTTGCAACGGCGGAGCAAGAAGCATACAAGGTTTTATCATAACTAATACAATTACTGCTTGGAGTGGAGAAAGGATGCAATTCGAGCTCAGTTTGATTGGAAGTAATGCCAATTTTGTAAATCCGCTGCTCCTCGCAACCTACGAACGTAAAGCGTTTACTATTTGTAATTAAGTGCAACACTCACTTTATCTTGACCTTACTTTATCACCATCGGTGCTCTGAAAAAGTGAGTGGTGCGGCTAACTGGAATTACTAAGCGCTTCGCGTTTCAACATTGTGAGAAATAGGCGATATATATGATTCGAATAATGGAACTTGATTGACATTATTACCTGATTTAATAACCATTTCTGCCCTAAACAGTGAGGGATGCAGTAATTTTCAAATATTGAGCACTTGGCGCTCGACCTTTGTGAGAAGCCGGCGATTCATATGATTGGGATTACCGCACTTGATACTGACCTTTTTTAAGTACCGTTACTGCCGTTAAATTGTGAGTGTTGCAATATAGTCAAAATATTTAGCGCTTAGTGTTCGGCCGTTGCGAGAAGAACATATTTTATCATCGTTGCTGCCCCGAAACATTGAGTGTCGCAATTGATTAAAAATATTGAGAGCTTAACGTTTGGCCGTTGCGAGAAAGCGCTGCCTTAAAACTGTAATTTCTTTTTAAATTTGATCTTTGGATATTTTATTGGGCCCTTATAGCCTACAAAATTACCAAGTTTTAAGTCCTGTATAAAATAACTGAAATTTTTATAAACTCTGCAGAAAATTCGGTAATCAATACAGAAAATCCATGATGTACAGCACTTTCCAATAGTTTAAGTAAATTCTAAAACAAATTAGTTGTGCGTATAGTCCAGGCATCTGGTAGTTTTGTACCGTTTTTAACTAGGAAGATTGTTTTTTATCTGAACTGGTTTATTGAGTGGTAATTTATAAATTTGCTAGAAATTACAACGTATAAAGTGAAGCTAGATAAAATTATGAGAGAAGTAACTGGATTTCATTTTTAAATTTGTTTGGAACTAAAATTCTGAAGGGTTCATCTGTACTTTGTAACGTCTTACTTAAGAAAAAACTTATCTGAATATTCATATTAAAGTAGACGCAATATTCAGAAATTCTAAACAAAAACAAATGTTCTAGCCTAAATATGTCATGAGTTATACACACCCAAAATTGACCATTTTTCACCCATTAGTGTGATTAAATTACTGGTTTTTCGAAATAGCTCGTTTCTTAATGAAACAACGTTACCCTTGCAGAAATTCCAATATCGATCTGATCGGGGTCAGATCGGGCAGAATTTGGCCCAAATCGGGCGATCTAGATGGGGCCAGGCTCCAAATGAAACGCGATGCACGATCGGAGCCCAAGCGTTGCGCCAAAAGATGATCGGACCCATATTAATTTATTTTTCTTATTCTTAATTAAAAGGGCTTCTTCTGTTATCAAACAGATCACGATATGAAAACATTGGAGTATGTCAGACACTTTTTTTCGAACAAACGGAAAAATTCAAACAACGCAATATTACAGCCAGCATTTGTGTATGATAAACCATTTAAGTATTTTGAAATATATTTTTGGTTTTAATTTCTAAATTAAAGCTTCTTTCAATTTCTATATTGAACTTAATTGTAGAAAGTCATTTTGAAATAAGTGGATTATAATATCGTACTGTCTCTTTAAGTTATTTTTACAAAAACGTCTATAAATAAGAAGGTTGTATTTACATTCCGATTATATCAAATCACCTAAAAATACGAGAAAATAAATATGTTTATGACGTCATTGTTGATCTAATTTGTTTTCACATTCAACACATGAAATATTACTTCTACTACTTTTCTTATAAATAAATAACCTCATTTCGAGTTTTGGTTTCATCTTAACATTTTTAATAAATTTACTTATTATAGTATTCAACACGTCATTCAGGAATATTTTGAAGTATACTATATCTATGCATTCTTCTTGTGCTAACTTTTGGCATTTTTCTCACTTATTTTTTCATTTTTACAAGTAATAATTGAAATTTTTTGGTGCTTGATACTTTACATTGAAACTTGGGCGATTTAGAGTCAACCCACTTTAGTTCCTGAAATTACATGGTGCGCCATCTACTGTCAAGCTTGGCTGTTGAGCCAGGGTCTAGAGGGGGCCAAATTTAAAAACCACAACATTGTGTGCCCGATCTAGCCCAAATCGGAAATAAGGCAAACATTTGACAATTTCTGCGCGGGTAATGACGACACAAGAAAAGTTGTAGAGCAGGACGGTTTACGTAAATATAACAAAAATTGAATCGTTCTGATTACATTCATAGGTCAAGAGTAATGACCCATGGAATTTTGACCCTTTGCATTAAGAAGAATCTGTACTGAAAAATGTACTTGCGACCGTCGTTAAGCATTTTTGTGTCATATGCATGGTAGACACGCTAGGGCTTACCAACAAGTAGGGAACCTGCCTTACACACCAATGCTATTCTTATGGCGTGTATTCCGGGTAGCATACTTTTTGGTTAGCCCCAGTGTGTCCACCCTGTATATCCATTTGTGGTTCTTTAGAAATAAACATTTTTGTAATTTTACATTCAAAAAAATAGTATAAGAATTGATTAACTTTTTCATTTAAATTATATTATTTAAATTATTTTTTCTTTCATTGTAAAGAATGAGCTGTTTAGTATTATATTCCAAGCCAGCTCACCAGCAATTCTCAAAGTTCGTTTCAAAAATCAATTGAATTTATTGATATCCACTTCTTTTCATATAAACGACTTATTAAACTTTGATCTCAACTTTTATTCGTTTCAATAGTCGACTCAATTCCATGCGTCATAAATATGCTTCTCAGATACCTTCAATTTTTAACTCCTAGAATTTGTGATCCTCAATCAATCTACACATACTAAAATATGAAATTAGAATGAAAAGTTAACAAGAATTCAGTTTTTCCTCGAGTTTTCTTCAGATTAATTTAAGAAAAAATACATAGCGTGATTCATTATAATAAAAAATCTGACCGCTGCGCGGGCATATTCTCACAGCGCGCGGCTCGCTTGGGTCTCAAGTTTGAGCGCGCCTTAGGAGCGTGACTGTTGGTTCTCGCGCTTTGCGCTCGATGATGTATTTATCTCATGCTTCGCGATCGAACATGAATTTACTTTGCGCTACGCGCTCGGTTTTTGTATTTTTCCAGGACTTGTACACAGAACTTTTAAAATTAAAAGTCAATGCATCAACAACTTTAATTTGGCTATTCTGAATTCTCTTTTTTTTAAAGCTCTTTTGGCTTTAGAGAACACATTGTCATCATGTACCTCGTGCTTCGCACTCGATTTTGTAAAAAATGTTAACTTTTATACATTCTGTTTAACACTTTTATATCAAATTGACATTAAATTCATTTATGTATCTCGGTACAAATAGTAATTATCTTGATTACTTTCATATTTGTTTTTTACTTTGTATTAAATTTGTAGTCTTAGCTACGCTCAAACAGGTATCATTTCAATAAATTTACATCATAAAAATTCATAATATACATTGATATTGAACATATGTATTTTCATTGCCATGTTTTTATAAATTATAATTTTTCAATTTTTAATCTTGTTTTTTACGATTAAAAGAAAATTAATTCGTTCGATCTGGAAATTATTCATAACAAATTTTTATGTAGTCTTTTTGAGTAAAAATTTTCAATTCAGTTTTTTTTTAATTTTGAAAATGCTATAACACTACAAATCTATAATAGCATCTTTATATCGATATCTATTTATATATATTGGTATACAGACGACACAACGACAACACGACGACGGCGACAACGTGGGCAACGACAAATAGACACCACCGTAAAACCGGTTTTTATTTCGGATTTAGAGGGTCTTGAAACGAAGAGGTTTAAAGAAATCCGCGGTAGTCAGTTTTCACCTAAAAACAATATCTATACTGTAAAAAAAGATTTGTGTAAAATTAGAAAGTTTCGGAAAATTACATATTGTAGTAATTGTAAATATCACACACCTCACTGTGTGATTTTACAAAAGTGTGTGAAATTACATCCTCTGTAAATAAAAGGACCATCGAACAGCAGTGTAATATTAAACACTCGAGAAAAATAAAATTATACATCCCGTCGTACGAACTTTACATTCAGAAGGGAAGATTCAGTCACAGCGTGCAAAAATACCAGGCGTCGATAAAATCACTTTCCTGTGATTGAAAATTACATCAAGATTGTCAATTTTACCAAAAATCTTTAATTTTACCCTGGCGGAAACTGTAAGATTTTTTATTAATAATTAATTGAAAATTTAGAATAATTAATCAAATGATATGTGAATACGAAAGAGTCTCTCGTTTTCGTTGTTTATCGATGCCTTCATCCTCTAATTTTGGAGAAATTAACAGCTATGTTCATCTTTTTTGACAGTTTTCATACACAAATAGATAAAATTCGAACTATTCCTATTTTTGCTTTTACATTTTCTGCTGTTAGAACGGAAAAATGTGGTTGTTCAAAACGTAGAGGGGGCCGTTCATTTTTCGGAACGGTAAAAATTAAGAAAGGTAAAATTTCAGAATGGGTTATAATACATAATGGTAAAACTTAAGAATAGCAAAAAGTAGAAAAGAGCAATAAGTCGGAAATCCAAAACTCTGAAAGGTATTTCTTCGGAAACCAAAGAAGCGGAATGGTTGAAAATTCAGAAGCGTTAAAATTAGGAGGGTGAAAAATTAGGAATATGTACATATACGGAGAGGAAAAATTCGGAAAGTAGGAAAATTCGGAATTGTTAATAAATATACCTATTAGCAGGTGTATAATTGCTTATTTGTCGTAGCAAACAAATGTTTATCGCAGTGAATTTAAATATCATATCATAATATATTTATGTTGTACGTCGCAAATTGTTTTTAAATTATATAATGATAGAAAATAATTATTTTTTCGTGAAAAATTTTAAATGACGGATATCATAAATTTATTAT
>NC_046660.1:97402361-97405204 GCF_010883055.1 Belonocnema kinseyi | reverse complement strand
CCTTTTTCCGAATTTTTGGTATTTCTAAGTTTTATCATTATGTATTATAACCCATTCTGAAATTTTACCTTTCTTAAATTTTATCCGTTCCGAAAAATGAACGGGTCCCAGTGGTAACGTGTCCGGCTTGTGTTTCTTCAATCTCCATGGAATTTTATACGAAGTTTGAGCTTCGAGTGTTTGAAACCTGTCGCCCTAATACATTTTATTTTATTCTTTCACATAATGAATTTTACATTTTCGTGTGTAAAATTATCGGCCGAATTGGAATATCACAATAGATTCAATTGTAAAATTCATCGCTAGGTGGATTATTACAATTTTTCGTAAAGTTACTCCGATACACGAGGGTCTTTTTATTTACATCCACCAGAGATGTAAAATTCAATAGATTTTTTTTACAGTGTACTCATTATAATAATAATGTAATAAAACGGTTAAAAAGAATCATTTATAAAACATAAATAAATAATAATAGAATCAAAAATCAGTTGCACATGTGAATAAAAACATTTTTCATATATTATTATATCTTTCTTCTCTTTACTGCAACTTAAATCTATAATAGAACATTTATTTATTCTGTGCAATTAGGATTATGCTCAATTAGATGGAAAATTGAACAAACAAAATTTATTATGGTACACAGTCGTTAGCGTATGCTCATTGCTCAATGCTCATTACACATAGATGCACTCACTGTTTCTGAATCTCGGATCGATGTAACCATATTGGGACGCATTAGCTAAAATTTCATCTGTATTGATAGTTTAACTATGAATAACTTTCTCTGATTAGTAACATCGAGTCACAGAGTGAATACATTTATGTATTTTCGTGCTACTGTTATCGCAGCCCAGCCATGTTCAATAGCATATATCTCCAGTTAGGAACATCATTTAAAAGCATGCATATTCACGCTCTTCGTTTTGAGTCAGTAACATCTCATTTATTTGCTCAAATAAACCGATTGCTTTATCCAGTATTCAACTTTGACTAAAAGCTTTATTAGCTAAAAAGTAACAACGTGTGCTAAAATACGACTTTAACAGTTTCCCGCAACATTACATTCCAGCGCACAAAGAACTGCGTAGAACCTGTCCCTATATAATGTGACCGTCCGCGAAGAAAGAGACCTAACGCGTGGCAGCTTTATTTTATAGGAGGAGGGATTGAAGAGGCGTTCCAACACATAAACTCAGTAAGAGGTACTCACTTTATAGTTTAACAACAGTTCAAATTTTTCAGATATAGGAACAGTATTTTGTCCTGTGAAAGAGTAAATAAAAAACTATCGATTGCTGTGAAAAACTAAAAATATATTTTTTCTACATACAGACTAGAAGATTTTACATCTTTTAATTACAGGCTTTGAATTAAGACCTCCTGTTCGAGCACCAAAGTAAAGCAGCGCTTTTCTAGGTTATATTCGGATGCAAATCTTCGTTGGATAAGGGAGAGAGGGGCCAGCGCCAACCAGTTAACATTCAATGATTTTTTTAAAGTTAATAAGATGTTGAATTGATCCATTTCTTGCTCAATTCGAGTTCTACATTATTGTAGGTTGAGTGGCCCAGTAAATGAACACTTAAGGAAATCACTGATTACAACTAGTCCATTTCACGTTATAATAATTGATTATTCTTACAAAACTTTTGAAAATAGATTCTTAAGAGATCAAAATTTATAATACGATAAACAAATTTTGTTTTTATCAAAAAGCTTTATAAAAAATAATTAAATAGTGCAAAATTAACTAAAACACCAGTGAATGAACACTGTGAGCCAATGAATGAACAGTAGAGCACCAGTGAATGAACACTATAATCACTACAAATTAGAATTAGGATTTAGGTATAAAATTACATGGGTACATTACAAAATGAGCAATTAAATAATATAAAATATTATAAAGCGTTGTGAAATTTATTAAATATATTATTACAATAAAAACCACAAGACATTTAGATATAAAGAAAGGAGGTAATACAAAAGTTGAACACACAACTAGGTTAACTTTTCCTATTTTTTAAAGCAATATTTATTTTTAAAACATTTCTATCACTTCTTTTAACCTTACAAAAAATACAACTTTTCGTTTAAAAATAGATAACTCTTATCTAGTGACTACAATAGAAAACTGCGATTTTTAGTACACATAAAATTTGCAATACAGCACCTTACTATGTTGCTTTAGGTTAAATTAGCAAATACAATTATAAATCACAGTGTTGTAAAAATGGAAATTCTGTAAACATTTATAAATATATATTGTCTAGTACGCAGTAGTACCTAGCACGAATTGGTGTTTTTTATAGTTAAAAAACGTTTTCTAAATGCAAAAAAAGCATTAAATTTCTAACCTCAAAGTTGCCTTACCTTAAATTTAGTTCGTGCGTACTTTTTTGATGTTCTTACCAAAAAAAATATACATTTAAACTATAAATATTTATAGTCTATATTTATATTTATAGCTTCGATATTTATAGTCACATTAATTGAAACAAACTTATTTATATGTAACGAAACAACAGCCAGGTCTCCGTAACCTGCTGTTCATTCGCTGGACCTGTGGGGTGACAGTTTTGCTCCAATAAACGAACACAGCGTTTGTTCATTGGAACACGGGCAATTTAAAGATCCAGTAGGTGAACACTCATTTATTAATAAAAAAACGTACTTTTTGTGAAAAAACCCTGTGGAAAATTGAATAATAATATCTTGCAACTATAACAGCACAGCTTTGATGCAGAAAAGGTAAAGAATTTTTTTGTAAAAGCAGTGTAAACAAGGAGTTGCTTAGACACGTACGTTATAGTGGTCGATGACTTTCTCACCATCAC
>NC_046660.1:97400537-97402261 GCF_010883055.1 Belonocnema kinseyi | reverse complement strand
GAAATTCATAAAGACATTAACTTTCAAAGGTTATATTTATATATTTTTCGCATTAGTGTTCATTCACTGGTGACTGTTCAGCCACTGGATCACTCACCCTATATCATATTTTTATAAGTATTAATCACATGAACAAACCAATGATTCGGTAATTTAATTATTTCTAACAGCTTTTTATAAAAATACAAACATCTAAAGATAGGAAAATATGATGGTTTGCATCTGTGGTATTTTATGTACTTGAAAAATTACCTTTAAATATATCCAGAAACTGTTTAAATAATTAATAGTTCTTGTAAATTTGAAAAGTAGCATAAAAAGAGTCATTGTATAGAAACTCTTACTTGACTTCGTAAAACAGTAACTCGTAGAAAAAAGGTCAAACTCTTATTTTTAAATTGAAATTCTTTAAATAATTAATAGATTATGTAAATTTGCGTAGCAAAATAGAAAAAAGTTATCGAATAGACATTCTTAGTTGACTTCGAAAACAAATTGACTCATATCAAAACGGTGAAACTCTTTTTTTGAAATTGAAATCCTTTAAATACTCAATAGTTCTTGTAAATTTGAAAAGCAGCATTAAAAAGAGTCATTGTATAGACATTCTTACTTGACTTCGTAAAAAATTAACTCATAGAAAAAAGTTTAAACTCTTATTTTGAAAAGGAAATTCTTTAAATAAATAATAGTTCTTGTAAATTTATAAAGCCAAATAGAAAAAGAGTCATCGTATAGACATTCTTAGTTGATTTCGTAAACAAATTGACTCGTAGGATAAAGGCCTAACTTTTAATGTTCTAATTAAAATTGTTTAAGATATTAATAGTTCTTGTAAATTTGAAAAGCAGCATAAAAAGGAGTAATTGTACAGACATTCTTACTTGACTTCATAAAAGAATTAACTCGTAGAAAAAATGTTAAACACTTATTTTTTAATTGAAATTCTTCAAATAAATAATAGTTCTTGTAAATTTACAGAGCAAAATAGAAAAGTAATCCGATAGACTTTCTTGGTTGACTCCGCAAACAAACTGGCTCTTAGAAAAAAGGTCACTTTTAGTTTTTTAATTAAAATTGTTTGAATAATTAATATTTTATGTAAATTTGCATAGTAAAATAGAAAAGAGTCATCGGGTAGACATTCTTAGTTAAGGGACCATCCATATACCACGTGGACACTTCAGGGGGGGGGGATATGGCGAAATTCCACGCTTGTCCACGACGGGGACCGGGGGGGGGGGGTCAGGCTAGAATCCACGTGGATACACATTTCACTAAATCTGTGCAAAATATACTGAAATGAGACAAGGCATTCCAGCTGTACTCGAAATTTTATATTGTGCAGGCGCACATTATAATTTTTATTTTTATCTTTATTTTTATTATAATTTTTTTCACGACTTTTTATTTGAAAGTATAGTCATGTTTAAGCTCACGTTCCTAAGCTAATCCGAATTTTTTCAGCCAATTCATCGCTCCTTTTGGACTTCTTGTAGTCCGGGAGCTCGCGACATTTCTATGGACGTCATTTTAGTACTCAATAAAATTTCAGACCCTTTTGTTTTCATAGTCAACAGTTCAAAATTCGTTGACTGACTAACAGCTGTTGGTGCATTTTGCAACAATTGAGACTCCGGATTCTATAACCACGCATAAAATTTGCCTGGCCGCTTCAGGCCGCTCGAGTTGGCCCCTGATGGCTTGAAAATCAGTTTTCGAAA
>NC_046660.1:97365006-97400437 GCF_010883055.1 Belonocnema kinseyi | reverse complement strand
TTTCGAAAACTGATTTTCAAGCCATCAGGGGCCAACTCGAGCGGCCTGAAGCGGCCAGGCAAATTTTATGCGTGGTTATAGAATCCGGAGTCTCAATTTATCGTTAAACTGGTTAAACATTCGAGTGAAAAAACGTCATTTTAGTACTCTTCAAACCAACTTGGAATGATTGCTTGAATGCTAAAAACTAACAAGAAGTTCGACTGGCAGCTCCTGAGTGGTGCAAAGTTGACTGGCAGGCTGTCAAACATGCCAAAAATTCGTGTGAAGAAACGTCATTTTAATACTCTTGAAACCCATTGGGGATGAATTTTTAGGTGCAAAGAACTAACAAGCAGTTTGACTGGCAGCACCTGAGTGGTGCCAAAGTTGACTGGCATTCTAATCGGCAACCGAATGAAAGTTATGTCCTTTTCATTAGCTACAATTTTCATCTATAGCATACTTCTCTAAAACTAATATGTATATAAAAAAAGAAACTACGAAAATCTCACTTTTTACGTAAATTCACAGCTGGGAACAATGGGTTTCAAGGGTACTAAAATGAGGTTTCTTCACTTGAATTTTTGGCATGTTTGACAGCCTGTCAGTCAACTTTGGCACCTCCGAGAAGCTGTTAGACAAATTTCTTGTTAGTTGCTTGCACCTAAATAAGTATCACCAATGGGTTTCAAGAGTACTAAAATTACGTTTTTTTCACTCGAATTTTTGACATGTTTGACAGTCTGCCAATCAACTTTGGCACCACTCAGGAGCTGCCAGTCAAATTGCTTGTTAGTTGTTTGCATCTAAACAATCATCCCCTATGGGTTTCAAGAGTACTAAAATGAAGGTTCTAATTGTCATCCTGTCATTTTTTTATATGTTTGACAGCCGGCCAGTCAAGTTTGGCACCACTCAGGAGCTGTCAGGCAAAATTTTGGTTAGTTCTTTGCACCTGAAAAATCATCCCCAAAGGGTTTCAAGAGGATTAAAATGACGTTTTTGCACTCGAATTTTTGACATGTTTGACAGCATGCCAGACAAGTTTGGCACGACTCAGGATCTGCCTGTCAAACTTCTCTTTAGTTTTTAGCTTCTAAACAATCATTCCCCGTGGGTTTGAAGAATACTCAATTGATGTTTCTTCACTTGAATTTCTGACACTTTTGACAGCCTGCCAATCCACTGAGAAGCTGCCAGTCAAACATACTGTTAGTTCTTAGCATTCAAACAACCATCCCCCGTGGGTTTCAAGAGTACTAAAATGACGTTTTTTCACTGGAATTTTCAACTAGTTTAACGATAAATTGTTGCAAAATGCACCAACAGCTGTCATCCAGTCAACGAATTTCGAACTGTTGACTATGAAAACAAAAGAATCTGAAATTTTAGTGAGTACTAAAATGATGTCCATGAATTGTCGCGAGCTCCAGGACATCTTTAAGGATAATATCTATATTTTCATCAAATATTTCGATAATTATTAGTTCTTGTAGGTTTACAAAGCAACATAGAAAAGAGTCATCGGATAGATATTCAAAGATCTACAAAGCAACATGATAAATTTAATGTATTCTTTAAAAAAAAGCCATTTATGAAAATTGTTTAAATAATTACAATGTTTGAAGATTAAATAAATGTTTTGTAAAACATATATAAGCTCCACTCGAATTCGGCACGATAGCTAGGAATGTTTACATCCATTATGTAAAGAGATCCCTCGAATGTGCCTTGATGCCTTAGAGCTAGCTTTGAATGAAATGCAAGTCAAAATTGTACAATCCAAACTCCAGACTCGACTTGTATCCCTAGAATTTAACGCCGCCAAACGGAGCACATCAGGGCTAGAGCGCACTTCGGTGGAAATGCCTTGGTTTCATAACACGCAGCTCTGTTCTTAACCCAAAAATGATTCTAAATCGCATTTCGGTGCGCATGCATTGCCTTCATAATAGATCCCGCTCAGCTCGATCCTGATCTCGATTCTGATCTCGATTCCAAAGAATCGGCGGCGCATTTAAATCCAACTAATAGGTGAAGAGATAATGTGGCTTCAGACTTCGAGATTATATCGCAACCTCTTTTTTATGATAGGATACTTTTAGTTTACACCATTTGACCTGCTGGAACATACTCATGGTGCGCAGCACCTTCCTGATCGAAAAAAAATGGTAAGCATTGCCTTAATGCTGCTCCGAATTTGATGCGTACTTTCTTAGCTCACGGAGATCCAGATGTCTTCCACTGCCTTTGTCTCAGGGTCATAGACATAAACCCACACTGAGAAAACTATATCGCATGAATTAAAATATATACCGTAATTCCTGCGCTATAGTATATCGTAATTATCGCATTATAATAGCGCAAAATCGTGATATCGTTCATTGCAAGTTTTTACATTATATACCCCATAATTGTGCAATCTATAAAATAAGAACTTAAGTTTATTACGCAATCACATTATATTTCTTCTTTTGTGGTCTCGTGAGGGTTCGACTAGTGAGCAACCGATCACAGAAAAGATTAAAGATAAAGTTTACATCGATTCCAGTTGAAAGATTCTCCGGATAAAAAATTAACCTTTCCAGACAAACTTTACATGAATCGAACATAATTTCCGATTTTTAACCTTGCCTGGATAATCTTTCGCCTTATAATCGCTCCATTTTTATTCGAGGTGTAGCGACAACTACGACGACAGCGCTATCCAGCGTCGTTTAACTTCATTAAATTTGAGAGAAATGGGGATTCCCATCTGTCAGTTACATTTTGCCCTTTTGCTAAATGGTATTAAATAAGTTATAATTCGTCTACAATAATGTGGTTTATTTTGAAGGAGATATATCAGTAAGAATAAATTTTTGGTGTGTTTTCTGTTATTGATTCTACAGGTTTTACCGAAATTTGCTCACTTCAGCGCGACACGGTCGACGAGCTCAGAATTATTTTCCTAACCTCTGTGAAACATTAAACGAAATATATTTAATCATTAACCGTTGCGGGTCTTACATGCAGCAATTTTTTACTTTTTTCTGTGATTGTTTTAAATCTGCTGCCCCGATTGATAGCTCGAATTCATTCATACTTTGCCTTTTTCCCATTGCTGCTAAGGACGCCGTAGCCGACGAAAGCAACAAAATTTAACTTCATTTTCTTCTGTGATATTATAGTGCATTATAATATCGTACAAAGCTCCGGAACCTGATTGTACGATATCATATTGCGCTTTCTTGCAATATAGAGGTTTTGCGATATTATTGTGCGATATCTTTTTGATCTTTTTAATCATCCGTCATCAGTCGTGGAATAAAATTCTGGCTCAAAGTTTCCGAAACAATAGTTTTTGGAATCCCGAGGTCTTCCTTTATGTCTCTCACATTAAACGACGATTTCCATTGATTAACAGGCACACTCGTTGCAGATTTTGAGGTGTTCTGGCTATTGCAAGCCTGACAGAGCGAGGGTCAGTTTTCACCGAAGTACGACTACTTTTAAAAAGCCTAAACCACACTTGAATTTGAGTATCACTTAGACTCATTACGATACATTTTTTGTTTCATACCGATGGTTTTCGAACATGAATGAACCAATTTTTGCCAAAATTTAATACACAATTTTTGTTCCTTGCTTTCCGCCATCTTAAAATGTGACGCGTACGTGGCTAGACGTTCGACTAAAGATTCGCAGGTCCTTGTTATTTAGTATGCGGTCTCTCTAAAGTCCTCCATTAATAGTAAATACCTGTTTTTGACAATAGCACAGCTAATTATAAAGTTAGATTGGAAGGTCAGATACTTTTCGGTCAGACCACGTATTTAAATCAGGTTTCAGGCTGCTTTAACCCTCGAACTAATACTGTTACAGGGGTTTGCTTCATCAACATACAGTTAACAGAAAAACTTAAAAATATTTTTTTTTCTAATTTAAGCAATCTTAGCCAACGATGTTTAATTATATCGAAGATATTTTGGTTTATACTCTTACTTATATTGTAATCAATTTCATATACATTGCACAGAAAATCATCTCGTCATTAGTGACATTTGAAAAGAAAATGATTTTGCAATAAAAAAAAAAAGATTATCATTCAGAATTCGCGCATCTCATTTAAAAGACATCATGTAATTTGCATGTGGCTCGTGGCACATTGAAAAAATTCGTAATGTTCCAAGTTGACATTTCTGAAAAAATAAAAAATAGCGACCGCCGCTCTTTTTTATGATCGCAAGTTTGAATGAACATTTGAGAAAATTACCTTATTTGAATGTTTTACTCAGATTCGCCATACAATTTCAAATAGATACTTTGAAGTGCGATGCTCAATTTCTAAATATCAATCGATTTGGATTTTTTTGGTTCAAAAAAATGTCCTGGTGCTTATATTTTCAACAATTTATTCATGAACGAACTCTCAAAACTTTCGAAGTTTCAAATCCAAAAATCTGATTCAATTTCAAAGTAATAGTGATGTTGAAATTGTATTAAAAGATAAACAAAAGAAGGAAGCCCTGTTTGGTTTTAAATTGGATCCAATTCCACTGTCAATACTATGGCTGAATTTCTAAACATTGTATCTACATAGCAAATTTCTTAAATGCCTTTCCTCCTAAGATGGCTCCCACCTGATGTGAAAGTAAAAAGGAAATCGGGTAAAAAGAGTGCCTATATACTTCAAATTTCTAGTCAACCCCCAACAACGGATCCCAATAACGCTTTCGGTTAGATTGCGAGACATGACGCAACTTGATACAACTAACGCACTGTTTCAACTGAAACAAAAGCGCGGCATCAGTTCTTCGAACGCACAAATCCAATGTGCTGAAATGCAGATTGTAGTTCGCCCCAGTGATGTGAGGGCTGTTATCACACTTAACTTTCTCTCTTGGTGCGCACGATATTTTTAACATCATCTTCATGAAAAAGTGTGTCTCTGTTGTGCCTATAAGCGTAGATCACAAGATAACTCAAAAATATTGAGATTAGGTTGTCATAGTTTGAAAGAATGCTTACCCTTTGTTACGATTCAATTATTTTTGACCAATTGCTCTGAACTTAATTATTTTGCGTACATTTTGCACACATGGAAAGTCTAAATTTTCATGTAGATTGTAAAAAAGTATTTCTTGGTGTGCACCTTATAATAATGTATACATTCATTTTTTTATTTAGGTAAATTTTTTAAATTATATTTTAAGGTCTAAAAATAATACCAATTCTTTCGCAATTTGTCTTAAAATTTATTATAAACTGTTATTATGTATACTATTATTTATTATTTTATTATTGTTGTGTTTTCCTTTAATTTTAATCGTATCTACAAAAAGTTGCCTGAATAGACTTTGATTAGTCTCTTCTTGATAGTTAGCTCTCAAATATGTGTATATATGTAATATCGAGATGTGGTTTACCTGTGTATCGCATTATACGCCGCAATGGGTATTACTCGGACCAAGTAGGGTAGCTTTGAAAAGGTCCTTCTTGTGTACGACACGCTATGTCATATCGCGTTATTGAGAGCCTACTTGTCACTCCTGGGCTTTCCCGATATAGAGGAGAACGAGCATGTCGTCGACGCGAATCATTCAATTAATTTTGTCCTCATACGACAGATACGGCTATCGGTGAATTGTTCGTGTGGTGCGCCATGTGTGATATTCGAGTTTCCGGAACAGAACATTTCCTCCTTTTTACGATTTCACTGTTATACCATTATACTCATGACTAATTCTTCTTCTTACTCTCACATTTTAAACTTCTAAAAATATATATTTTATTCAATCTAGTCAAGTGAATTCCAAAAGTTCACAATTGAACCTAAACGCTTTGATTTTCTTGAAAGTTTTTTGTGTTTTGACTATGATTCATAGTACAAAATAATTTGAAAAAAAGAAAATTAATCCCTTAATTTTATATTTACAAAAAGAGCTAATTTTAAGATATTTTTTTGTAATTATAGAAATTTAGAACCATTAGTATGACATGGCCCAGAAATTTTGGTTTATTACGGGAATTATTATTCCAGTTTTCGTAAATTGCGCGATTCAATTTCAAATTTAAATTTAATGGAAAAAAGAAAAACGTCCCATAGGAATATACTATTAATATACTATTATCATAGTCTTTAGAAAATGTTTGGGGCCAACAATTTTTTAACAGATGCGGAAATAACATTATAGAGCAATAACAAGCCGAGCTGCAGGCTGTTTGAGTGACAGGAGAAACAGATTATTGGTCTCGCGGGCAACACCGTTTATGTAAAGGTTTTTTAGCACACATTTATAAATGTCATACTGCTTACGAAAGCTCTCGTTATACTTTATGAAGAAAGACGCTTACTATCGGCGAGAAAATTCGAGTCCTCTGGCTTTGACGTTGAACAAGCATGTGAAGAAAAAATGGTAGGTTAATGAAAGAGGTATCATTTTAAAGGTGCAAATGTTGTACGTTAATGAGCCGAAAAGTAAAATTCCAAAAAATTATTTGTAGCTTACAGATATGAAAATGCGATGAAAAGTGAGGAAATTTGATAGCTTTTAAAAACAATGAACTTTGAAGCATAGTTTTTTATTGAAAAAATAATAGGAAAAATCTGAAAAAATTCACGGTGGTACATTAAACATTTCTGAACAGATTCCCGTCTAAAAATTTGCAAAATATAAATAATTGTACGTTTTTTGTGAATAAATATGCGACCGCACTATCTTCAGTTCTAATGAAGATAATGAAGTGATTCAAATTGGAGGTAGTTAGTTGAACTATCTGTAATAAATTACAATTTGAAGGAAGTATGTGCTTCTTGTTGTCTTCGTACAAATTGCGATATTTGAAGTCAGTTTTTTATATAGGAAAGCAAGTGCGAGTGCCCAGCGTGGTGCAGTTTTTTCAGGGGATCGTCCTTGGTTTTCCTCAATACAGAAAAAGGGTTTGAAGGCCAGAGTGAATCTCGGAGACACAAGTTGGGTAGGTTGGGCTGAGGAAAACCGAGGACGATCCCCTGAAAAAACGGCACAACGCTGGGCTCTCGCACTTGATTTTCTATATAAAAAACTGACTTCAAATATCGCAATTTGTACGAAGACAACAAGAAGCACATACTTCCTTCAAATTGTTAATTATTATAGATAGTTCAACTAACTACCTCCAATTTAAATCACTTGATTATCTTCATTAGAACTGAAGATAGTGCGGTCGCATACTTATTGACAAAAAAGGAACAATTATTTATATTTTGCACATCTTTCGATGGCAATATGTTCAGAAATGTTTAATGTACCACCATAAATTTTTTTAGATTTTTCATATTATTTTTTCAATAAAAAGCTATACTTCAAAGTTCACTGTTTTTAAAAGCTATCAAATTTCCTTACTTTTCATCAGATTTTCAGATCTGTACACTACAAATAATTTTTTGGAATATTACTTTTCGGCTTATTAACGTACAACATTTGCACCTTTAAAATGATACCTCTTTCATTAGCTGCCGTTTTTTCTTCACATACTTATTCAATGTCAAAGCCCGAGGACTCAAATTTTCTCGTCGATAGTAGGTGATCAGCTTTTGCTCGCTGACACGTTCACTGCGCTAACATTTCAGTCAAACTTTCTCAAAGTTTCATTAAGTATAAATATCTTTTCTTTATATATATATACATATACATATGCATGTACATATACATATACATACATGGGAAAAAGTTATTTGTAATGATCATTTATATTTATAATTATGATTATTAAATTAAGGCTGCTTCTAAGCAAACAGTTTCTTTGTTCTTTATCATAATTATTATAAAACAATTCTCTTGGTATAAATTTATCTAGCAAATCAGAGACAAAAAACGTAGACCAAAAATGGCTAAAAAGTCAAATGGATTTACTCACTAACGAACTGCTGTAATTACTTTGTAACAGAATCTGCGAAACCATCGGCCGTGATGTTGGAAGTATTAATCAGCTTTTACCTTCATTTTATCTTTTAATATATTACTTCGTTAAAACTTTAAATTAAATCCAACATGACACAAACTTTTTCAATGATTATTCATATTCTTTTAATTATCGCAATTTGCACTTCAGGGATCATGGGGTTTTCTCATTGTCAAAATAAGCTGACTTCTGAAAATTAGATGACGCTTTTTTCAGACACGAGTTCAATTACTCTTCCAAAAATTTAATTTATATTCGCAGCGATTCATTAGCTTTCATAATAAGCTCCTTGTATTCACTTTGCTCACAAAATACTTAATTTATTTTTCTTTCTTATTTAAAAAAATCTTGTTTTCACTCTATTTAATAAAGAATTAGATGAAACATAAAATTATCATTAAGAGTCTTGAATGGACAAAAGAATAAATTTAAATCGGGCCTGAGTGTCGATTAAATCAAGTCCTTAAAAAATTTCCAAATGGGTGTCGTTAGCGACAAGTAATGAACTAAAGTATAAATGCCTATGGAAAATATTTTAAACATTTCAAAATTGTTTGTTTAAAAAATTAATTTTTTTAGAACATTTTATTCATGTCGCATCCTACCATTTTAAAGAAATTATACGATATTAATTAATAACAGCTAACGACCTGTCCATACATGCAATTTTTTAAAATACTTTTTTTAAGGCGATGTAACGAGTGGATAATGTGCCCCGATTCCTATCCCGGGTGAAATATTTGTTTTGAATTTTGTTTTGAATGTCTTCAATATGTCTTTCAGACCTCGATGTCTGGTTCCGTTTCACCAGCTAGACATAGGAGATATACATACTTCTCTTGCATTTATAGCTGTAGCTGTGCCAAGACAATACCAAGTAGACTTTTCTTCAGACAAGAAAAATGTGAGTCTTGGTAAAAGTACGGAATTGCTTTTAAAGAAAATTATATCACCAATTAGCGACTTTAACATTTTCCACGGTCAAAATAAAAAAAGTTTTCTTTTGTAAATGTTATTGTCCATTATACTCCCACCTCTATACACTATGGACCCCACGGACAGGGTCTGCCATTTCCAGGTATCAGGTAGCTTGTAGAATACGAGTTAAGCTATCTGGTGTGCGATCTGTTTCACACGAATCGTCGATATACTATTGGAAGATATTTTGCTTCTTGGCACAATTTAAATTCTTAAAAAGTTCTCGTAGAATACGTTCTGAGTTACCTTGTGCACGACCCGGTGTACATGGATCATCGATTCACCATTGGCAGTTATTTTGGGTGATGGAAAAATTAAAATTCTTAAAACGTTATTTGAACGTTATTTTTTTGAATATAATACGTGCTAAGCTACCTGGTGCGCCACCCGGTGCACCCGGGTCATGTTTCGGCCGTGCAAACCTCTTTCACGCGGGTTCTTAAAAAAATTGCGCAAAGTCCAATAAATGAAAATATTTATCCACCAATCCTTTCTAAAAAGTGGAGAAAATTTAGTAGATTGTGTCACTCTTCGAAAATTTGGCCAAAATTCAATTTCAACCAAATCACGTTCAACCGTGGGGCAAGCATGGCAGAGGGGCCATTATCCATGCTTCACCCATTGTTCATAATCATGGGACGACCGTGGGATTACCGTGGGTGAACATTAACTCAATCTTGGGCCACGCTTACCCCATGCTTACCCCACGCTCAACCGACTGTTAGCTCACGCTCATTCCACGTTCACCCCATGCTTATGACATTGTTGAGCCATGGTTAACCCATTGAACCTTTTCCACGTGGGTATCAACTTATTCTATTCTCTTATTATTTAGAACAGCGCTACACATTGTTTTCTCATCGTTTCCTTCAAACACCATAATTTTTCTTTTATTAATGTTCATTTTGAGGCCCATGCTCCTCATGCTTGTATTCAGTTTGCTCAGTATTCTTTGAAAGTCTTTGATTAACTCTGCCAGAACAAATTTATGATCTGCGAACGCTTGCCCACGTACTTTCACTGTCTCGAGATCCACTCCTTCTCCGTCGAAGAGAGTCATTCTTAGACACTCGTCCATGAATATTATAAAGAGCCACAAAGACATAACGTACCCTTATCTAACACCTTGCATAATATAGAACCAGTCCCTGAGTTTCCCATTAACACTTACACACGCTTTGCTACCAACCTATATAGAGAAGTCACGTTAGACGTTGAACATGAATAAGCTCAGAACACGCCGCTTTAAACTGATTTGAACAAAACCTTTTGCACTACGTTGTTAAATATTTTCAGTAAAAATTTTAAAAAAACCTGTTGGGTAATCTGAAAATCCATTTTTTTAAATATCCGAAAATCGATAAAAATTTGAATAGATAAGGTCCCATAGCAACAAAAAACCAGTGTATATGTATATTGGGGTTGCTGAATATGAATTGAAGGTTAAAAAATACAAAATGGCAGACCAACAGTTTTAAACATTTATAAGCTTTGAATAGAATAATATGAATGATTATTATTTGGCGTGCATAATCCGTAAGATATAAAAAGTTATTAGAAAAGTAATTTTGACCCGGTATGAACGATGAAAACACCCTTAAATCTTGCAAAACACCCTAAAAAATGTATCTTTTTTGTTGAGATAAGGGGTATGGATGTAAACTATGCAGTAACTTTAAGCCCATCGTGACCGTAGTCCCAGTAATTATGATGCCAATTTTCTTGCTTTTTATTTAATTGGAATGAATGTGATTTATATTTGATATCATTAAATGCTTAAAATAAAGGTGTTTCATCATTGAATATTACTTTTAACATATTTTTTAATAATATATTCAAATTATAACCAAGTTTTACGATCATTGTGACCATCGAGATTACTGAGACATTCACGTCACTTGTAATTATTGCGTACGAAAGTATATTTTCGTGCAGGAATTTTTTTTCTAAAACTAATTGGCTCCATAAAAATGACTATTTGTTGCAACGCGATGAAATGACTTCCAAAAAATCTCTGTTACTATGCAAATTACTAACTTTAGGAGATAAGTGCTTCTTGCAAAAATGTGAATTTTATTTGGTACAGTTAAATCTATATTTATTGTTTCCTATAATTGACGCCACGCGTCGCGGATTAGTGGAAGCAGGTGCGGATGGATGTAAGGTGCTCTCTCAGGTGTTACAAAACAGGAGCGCTGCAGTAAGGTGCTTTACCCTAAAGGTCTACATCTAACACTAGATCATTACATAGCGAATAAGCACGTTGGCGATTTCACGTCAAGCAGCAGTTGGACTTCGATGAATGACCTTGTCTTTGACATTGAAAACAGCGCCATCTGATATGTACATATATGTCGCGATGTAGTATCTTGAAGTTATTCTGTGAGGCCACTAACAATAGAGCCGCTTCTCCTAATCCGTGAGTAGTGCTATCCCCACCCTATTTGCAGCTGAGATTTATTTGTACCTTTCCCAATAAGTCCTCTTCATAAATACACATTTTCAGCGTGACGGAGCATTTATATATATATATATATATATATATGGTATATATATATATATCTCAAAACGATATGCTTCACAGCAACTTTCTCGAGCGACCCTATCGATAATGGTAGAAATCAATTTCAAGCATGCTGCCTCATTCGGGCTCTATAAGATTTCTTGTTCATATTTATTAAAAATTAAAATTTCTTCTGAATTGTTGGCGCTGTTGTAGCTATCCAATAGGCATTCGATTCGGTAAAGAAAGCAAAGGAGATGTATTGGACAGACACAGAAAGAAAGAGAGAAAGAGTATGATTGTTTCGAAACGAAATACATGACCTGTCATTGGAGCACAATTGGGCCGTCTCTGTCTATCTCACATAGTAGAAAGAAAAATTCGCTTGACTTCAGGAATCGAGAGTCCCAACCTAAAACTGTCAAGTGTTGACGTGAGAATTCGCGAAAATGTGTTATTCCAAATACAAATTTATAAAAGCAAGTGATTTTCTGTCAAATAATTTCTTCGTTTTTCTGGTTATGATACTACGTCGTATATATTGTGCGATTATGCAGAAGTGCGTGCTCCCCATTTGAAGTGACGTGCAGTGTTTTGATGAAAAAAATCATTTGGTTTTGGATTCTGCTGTCTTCGAAAGGTTTAAGAAAGGGAGAAACAGAGGTGATCCAGTATTTAGACCGACTATTCAAGAGAAAGCTCTCCTTTTGAACAAGATGCTCAACAGCCCACAAACGATTCAGTACGTCAGCAGGAAACGCATTTATTTTAACGTATAAGTACGAAATTTCTTCCTCATTTCCGTTACAAATTTAGTTTACCCTCGTCTCCGTATTATAAAAACAATTTTCAAAATATTTGTTACCGCGCCGTAAAATTCACCGGAAACGGTTGATAAGCCCCTGTCTGTTTACGTTTAAAAAATCTAGATTTAATGTCAAGGTCAGCCCCAAAAAACGATACTAAATCTAGATTCGACTGTACTTTCAAATTAGTGTTACTTTTTTCTCATTCATGAAATAAATTATATGTTATTGTCAATCATATTTTTCCCACTTATTTTACATGTTATTTGATTTTTTACTATAAATGTTCGCCGTAGCGAAAATGCCTAAAAAATGTATAATTTAAATAAACCAGTACCTCTATGATAGACTCTCCTATCAGCGGACAGGAGTCTAAACTCCCAATTTGGGAGGTACAGTCTACGCTCTCCAATCTCAGAATTGCAGTCTAGGCCCTAAAATCTCGATTTTTACAGGTTTTCAAGAGATATTAAAAATTTTCAACAGCTCTAAAAATAATAAATATGTGTTGAAGCATTCTTGTACATTTAATTGTTTTTGTCATGAAACGAATTCAAAACATATGTTAAGAAACTATAAAAATAGTAGTTAAATACGTAAGTATGTACGCAATAAATATTGTTAAAAAATTCTATGGAAAGGACTGATATTTGGTATTATAATTTTTGGCATCTAAATTTTATTATGAACGGTGATCGATTTTAATCTATCATCCCAAATATCTTCGAAATACTTTATCTACGAAGAAATGGTTCAGACAACGGTTGATCAGGACCGAGGAGGACATTTGACTGAACCATCAATTTTCACCTTAAGGTCAATCTACAATGTCAAATGAAGGTAAGACCCTTTTCTCAAACGAGAACCCCTAGTTTTGACTGCGGATTTGAAAAGAGCGGGAAATTTCACGTCAAAAATGACCTGTGGAAAAATGGTTTTTGTAATCTTGAAAATGTAAAAAATTAAAGTCAAATGTCTGAGAAACGACCAGATATCCTTTCTACAGCAGATATCCTACTAATTTAACAATAAATACTTTGACTGAAAGAGCTCGCAATGGGATTCTTGTTCGTGAACGCCGACAGCATGAGTACAACGAAAATGATACACGAGCTGTAAGTGTTCTAGCAGCTGTTCATGTTGATTCACAAATCAGTACTCGACAAATTAAAAGAGAGATAGGTATATCCCAAAGTCCAGTATCAAAAATTTTAAGATATCTGAACTATCATGCTTACTACATTACTTTAACGCAAGCCTTAAAACCCCATCATATTTCAGCGCGTATTAATTTTTTCAATGGGCCTTGCAAATGGTACAGAATGATCCTAGTTTATGTCGATACGTACTTTCCTCAGCTGGAAGTAAATTCTACTGCGATGGACAGCTCAATAGATATCACTGTCATTATTGGTAGGACGAAAATCCTCATTGGTACAGACCGACGGATCATCAAAATCGATGAAGTGTTATGGTGTGGTGTGGAATAGTAAATGGTTATTTAATTGGACCCTTCTTTTTTGACGTAAGTTTTTGAACTTAAATTTCAATGAGAGATGGGTTGGACGAGGAGGTCCACTCTAATGGCCCCCTGCTCACAAGATCTAACATCACCTGATTCCATTTTATGGGGTTATATTAAAAATGTAGTTTTTGCTCAGCGACCCACAACAAGAGAAGATCTGATAGAAAGGATTCGAGCAGCTTGCGCAGCCATCTCTCGAGAAAAGTTGCTGAAATCTGTGGACGGTTTTGAAAGACGTCTACATATTTTGTGTCTTCAAGCCAATGGAGAGCACTTTGAACAGTTACTCCGTGGCTGATTGTAACGCTGGTATCAATGCTGACAGGCAAGTGGACTCATATTAATCAACCACCCGAAACGTGAGAGGCAAGGGGAACTCACGACAAGAAAGCACACCAAAGGAAACAGAACTTACTACGCCCATGCCGTTGTTTCTGGGTAACGCTAAAAGTAAGGACAAATTGTCTTTTTTTTATAACTAGTCACAGAGAAGTGACACTGTCAAGATCGTCACATTTGTAACTACATCGTCACAGTCTTTACATCTTATCTAAAATGATTGTAACTGTATGGGTGTGTTTGGGGGGTGTTGTGATAACAATCCACAGCCTGAAGTCTACAAACAAAATTCATCCGGGCACAGAGTTCAATCTAAGAAAAATCGTCTTTACCTTCAAGTCACCTTGAAAATTGACCTGAAGGTCATGATGGTCAAGGTGATGTACACCTTAATATTTCATCAACTTTTGTGAAGCAAGCATCTTAAACGTTAGTTTACCCTAAAAACCCAAGGCAAATCAGAAAAAAGCATCTGGTCGTTTCTCAGAAATTTGACCTCTATTGTTTACCTTTCCAAGGTCACAAAAACCATTTTCCCAGGGGTAATTTTTGGCGTGAAATTTCCCACTCTTTTAAAATCCGCACTCAAAAATAGGGGTCTTCATTTAAGAAAAGGGTCTTACTGCTATTTGACCTTGAAAATTAACCTCAAGGTAAAAATTAATAGTACAATAAAATGTCCCCCTCAGTCCTGGTCAACCTTTTTTGGAACCATTTCTTCGTAGATAAAGTATTTTAGAAGATATTTGGGATTATAGATTAAACTGTGTCACCGCGTATATGTACTGATCTTACGTATTTTAACCATTTTGCCATATCTTTCTAAAATTTTCTAATAATTTAAACTATTATTGTATACTATTTTTATAATTTGTGAACATTTACTTTGAATTCGTTTTGTTTTTATGGAGAAAATTGATTTATTATTATTTTCATATAAAGACGACTTGTTGCGCATCTTATTTTGGACACATAATACTTTTTTAATATAGACAATCTGCAATACAATTTTTTGTATAGCTAATAATCTATTTCTATGGTGTCGCTATACTAGCGGGAATGAAACCAAGTTCGAGATTCAACCTTAATCCACAAAACAGATTTCAAAATATTTTCTTAAAATTCTCCTCTTTCTTTTTATGTATTCCACTTACGCTTAGAATATTTTATAACTATCAAATTATTCCATGCTACTTCATAAGGCTATAATAACTCATTTTTTTATAAAAAATGTAGATTCCAGGGCTTAGACTACAATTACGAGAATTGAGAGTATCAACGGCAGCTCACAGATTAAAGAGTTTAGACTTCTAAACCGCCAGATTGTAAAGTCTAGCATGGATGTAATAAAATGAATATTATTACAATTCATAATATGCATTGATATTAAAAGATATGTATTTTTATTGTGTTTTTTTATAATTGAATAAGTGTAAATTTTTAGATTTTATTTTTAAACGTTTTAATGTAGCTTTTTTATTAGTTTTCAATAAATGTAATCTTCCATTTTTCATGTTATTTGTTATGGCTACAAAAAGAACTGCGTTCAATCAAAAAATGATGCGTAACAATTTTATAGGTTTTTTTGAATGAACAACCTTTGCCAATTCATTTTTGTTTCGTATCTTCTACCGTATATTTTTCACATAATTCAAAGACAATATATAAGCTATATGTACCTTTTTCACCTATGTCTTAATGAAATTTGGACAAAAAGTGGAGAATTTCAACTCTAATCGAAGAGAAAATCTATAAAAAAAACTTGTAAAATACAATATTTCATTTATCAGGATTTTTGGCATTTTAATGATTATATGGCTCATCGTGAAGAAGAATGTGGAGAGTGAACTTCACACACCTAATATTGACGATTCTGAATAAACGTTACAAAAAAGAATGTTTTTCTGATGGGAAGTATGTATTCGAAGTCAAGAATTAACGGAAACTGTAGGTTCAAATTGGATGAATCTAATATCTTCTATAAAAAATAATGAGAATTTGAAAATTCAAATTTCAAAGTTAAACTACGATTGTTATCAAAAAATAATTAAAAGTGATTTTATAGACCTTCCTGAATTCAATAATTGCCTACCTGGACTATTTATCGAACCTAGCGTGGTTTCGCGGAACATGTAAATGTATCATTTTATCAGTTTTATTTTTTGTGGCTGAAACCATAAATATTGTCGGTAGAGGGCAGAATAATAAAAATATTACTTTTTAACCAAAAAAATCAGTTGTAGCTTATATGAAAAAATTGAGCATTTCTGGTTTTTAAGGAAGGTTGGGCTTTCGGAAATTTATAAATGTGGATTATCCTTACTTTAAAGTTAAAATAAATTGTGTTGGTAATATTACTGTATGCCAACAACAATAATTGCGCCAATTGCTCGGAATTAAGTTTCTTCATTATAGCTTCATCAGTTAAGCTGACATTCGTTGAAGTCAAATGCATATCCATTTTCATCATCCATATAACCCAGATATGTTTAGTATGGTGACAGATCTGCACTATCATTCGATTTTGTGACATGAGTGCCATTTTCAGTTTAACGGCCAGTGCAAACCCTCTTTTACGGCGTCCTCTGCAATTTCAAAACAACCAATAAAACGCTCACACACACTGCATCCAACGCTACCAGGTCAGGCAACAGATGCATCCACGAATTGCCGCAACTGGAATAGCTGAAAGCATTGATTACATCCACATCATATAACATATATCATGGTAAATTATAAATTGACTGTGATTCTGTTCCACCTATTGCAAGCACATCCTATAATAATACTAATAGATGTACAGAACTTTCCGAATGACAAAGATTCTATCCTAGTGGCATCATAAGCATGGTCTTACCGTAGCGCTCAATGACATGTTTACCGTAAATAACGACTCGTATCCTGGCATAAAATCTGACAAGCAACGGTGCTTGAACGGGGATATATGTATGTGTAAAATCCAGCTCAGCTCATATCGCTGAGTAAGCATTATGCGCATATATATCAGTATGTTAACTGCTGATATAAAATTCAAGGAAGTATCTATAAGTGGCGACGGACCCTGTGGAGCATGCTTGCTTCGAACAGGTTGTAATCCATTCGAAAAGATATGACAGAACTGAGAACTACGTGCTCATTTCAAATTTTTGCGGTTTACAGACTATTGGGCTCTAACCGTACTATATATTTTCCCTACTTTTTTAAGGATTGTTAATTAGTTTCCTGCTACATGAGAAAGCGTCTATAAATTACGTGATTGGGTATTAATTCATTTTCGACCCTCTACCACTACAAATGACCATCCATTGATGTTTGGCCTGGACCCTCCATTCTCACGGGACTTTTTCTAAAATGGCGAAAATTGACATAAGATGATGAGAAACCATAAAATGATTATTTGTAATGTAAGGATCCTAAACTTCACTTGTTCGGCTGATTGTAAAAGTTGCAGTACGAGTCGGAGTCGAGGCGTAGTCGAGACGAGACTAGCACTGCAATTTACATAAGGCAAAGTGCCATTTATAGGGGCCGAGCGTCACACACATTTTTTACCACAAACCCTAAGTATCTAAGTATCCTAAATACCCTAAATACCTTCCTTTAAAATTTTACCGCCTATCTCTGGCGGACCGAAGGAACCGAATGGAGCCTCTACAAAGTACCCGTAAAGACTACATTGGGTCCCCATTAAGTTCCTTTTTAAAAAACTCAAAAGAAAACAGCAAGATCAACTTTTCAACTGTTGAAACTCGGATTCTACGTTAAATTTTCTATTAGAAACTGACGGAGTAATTGCAATAATTTTTTGCAGCGATAAAAATGTAAAAAATGTCATTAACCATAATAGCTCAGGTAGTATGTTACGCGCGAAGTTTAAAAATAAACTTCTCCCTAACTTGCATCGCAGCGTTGTTACCTGAGGCTTTCACTGGGTGGCGCTAGCATCCAGACAAAATTCTTATTGTTACCGATGGAACGCTTATTAACTTCTACTAAAAGAAGATGCACTTGAAGGCGCCTTCATCCCATGTAAATGAGAGGTATTTTATTTTTTAAAGTTTTTAACGCTGCAAGGAAAAGTATAGAGATTACTCCGTGAGTTTCTAATGCAAATTTTAACGTAGAATCCGTATTTTTAGGGAACGAAATTATAATGAGAGGCAAATTTTCAACTTCCATTTTATTAATTTTGAGTTCTAATTCATTTTTGCATTCTTCAAGGTGGTTTTCCAACTTTTAAAACGTTTTTGATGACGAGGGGAGGGTATGTATGACTTAAGGGTAGTTTCTGGGTAACATATTATATATTATCGGAGAGCAAAAAAGAGAAAAAAAATATCAACTAATAGTTTCTTCTAACTTTGATTATTTTTAGTGCTTTTTTCATACATATATATGTTCCGCTGCTTAGATTCACGTGGAAGAGTAGTTTTTCGGGAAAAGTATGAAGAGGGGAAAATTTTGAAGAGCAATGTAATCAATTTGGAGTTTAAAATCATTTTTGCATTGTTCAAGGTGGTTTTCCAACTTTTTAAATGTTTTTGATTACGAGGGAAGGGTATGTATGACTTAGGGGTAGTTTTTGGGTAACGTATTGTTTATTATTGAAGAACAAAAAAAAATAAAAAAAATATCGACTAACAGTGTTTTCTAAGTTTTATTATTTTTTATGGTTTTTTCATACATATACATGTTCCGCTGCATAGGTTCACGTGAAAGGGTAATTTTGGGAAAATTATAAAGAGAGCGAAATTTTAAAGTGTCATATGATTAATTTGAAGCCCTAAAACATGTTTACATTGTTGAAGGTAGTTTTCCCATTTTGAAAACGTTTTTAATCACAGGGGGTAGTTGTGTAAGACTTAGGGGTAGTTTTTTGGGAAACGTAATATGTGTCATCATAGAGCAAAAAAATCTCCACTTATCGTTTATCGCATTATAATCATTTTTAGTGAGTTTTCGTAGGTGGCGGCGCTGAGTGGACGTCCTGATAGCGCCGCCACCCTTTTCTCCGAAGTATAAAGAGTAAAAAAAATTTTTTGTAGCATAAAATTAGCAACAAAAAAGCAAAAAATATGGTCTATTCCATTTTATAATTTTTCTTGATGGCGACGCTGAGTGGACGGACCTCCTGATCAGGCTGGGTCGACTCCCATGGGCGCATTTGACCACTTATAGCGACACTAGCGCAATCTACAAGGAGATGGCAAACTAAAGCGTACCCATGGCATCGTGCACGTAAATGTGTATATTATTTGAATGTGTTGGATGAATTAAAATTAAAAAAAAATAAACGGATTAATTCAAAATGATACAAATTTAAGACGAAAAATTTGTAAATATTGTTTCCTGTACCATTTTTCGGCATAAATTTGTACAATTTTGCAATCATTCTCGAATAAATGAAGAATTACATAACACACGAAATGTAACCTTTTTCAACATTTTACTTATTCGCATTATAATAGAGAAGTGAAATCAGTGACATCCTGGAACAGCACAAATATTTCAATTTACTTTAACTTTGTTTATTTTTCAATGTCCTGATTTCACTGATTTCACTTCATACGGCGAGGCACAACTTTTTTGAACTTAACAAAATTTGAAGTTTGTTGACGAAAACATAACCTCAACGAACAGTAGAATGGCGGCGCCAAGATATTTTAAGAAAATATTACCCCCACTTATGCCCCTACAGTAGAGCCATCTACAAAGAGGTGGATAACTTCAAAAGTATGTGTGATCACACGCGCCCATGGGAGTCGACCCAGCCTGAGCCTGATGCCCAATGCATCATTTAAACGCAGTGTTCTTTCAAATAGATAGTTGATAAAAGTATACTTTCAATATAGCCATGATACCGAGGTATAAAATTCTTGTACCTACACTATAATATTTTGTTATTTTATTCATATATCTAATACTACACTTTTCCCAACTATCATTTCAGTTAAAAAAACTTGCCTTGTCATATTAGGCTTGGGTAGGCTGAGACAGTACAATTTTCTTTCTAATTCAGTTAAAAATTCTCAAGCAAACTCTGATTGCCATTAACCTCAAACTATTTCTTTCAGTGTAAAAATACAAATAATAAGTCTTCTTTTTACTGCACGCAGTCTACTAAAAATGGAGTTAAAATAAGTAAACAATTATTTTCCTTCCTTCTTGCTAAACTTTGAGTTATATATGTACATACAACATCTTCGAACTTTTCTAATTATTCAACTTCTTCATATTAGATACAGGAGAGAAACTAAATGCCTTTTGTTCTCTCGTGCTGTTGCTCTTTGCAAAGAGGGTAGGCAGAGAGGGCTTAAGGGTAGCCTGGAATCTACGTAATTAAGCGAATACCTTACAAATAAATTTACACCGCTTGTAAATCCTTCTCATTAGATTAATGTTTGCAATTAGCTCAGTACCGGACGTTCCACGTCTTCGCAATATTCATTCTGCATTATTTCTATAAACTTTTTCCAAATTAAATTCTTTCATCATCATGGCTCAAGATCCTCTTCTATTTACTAAGGAACAATGAAAATTTGATTTTACTTTTCTTTTTGATAGAAACTGGAAACTTTCTGAAAGTTTTCAACGTGTGCTTAGTATTTAGATTTTAATTAAAATATTTTTTAATAACGTCTTTGAGGCTCTGGAGTTAAGAATTTATGAATGTGCATTTTTCACATTGACTATTTCCTCATGCGAAACATTTCCATAATATAAATTTTGCACAAAATGACGATTTTTTAGAAGTTTCTCTGCCTTCAAAAGCTTTTTTCTTTATCAAAATACTTTCAGAATCATTTTTTCATTAGGAAATGTTTAGCCTCCTTTAATATAACATTTTATTATAATAAATTATAATTATTTATAAAAATATTCAATATAAAATTATCTATGACAATGTTATAGTTTACTACAAACAGCTTAGTATATATTCTTGGCATTGAATAGAATATGTGGTCAGTCCTTAATTTCTGAGCTCGAAATGTGCATGAAATCGCCTCTAGTTTCGGAAATGTCCTGGGTTAATTCGCATGCTTGGCTCAAGTCATAAAACGTTAATGACTCTTTCCTCGCCACAAAAGCCCTAAGTAACTTCATCTACGTGAAATATATGCAACCAGAAAGCATAAAAATACAATCCTCTCATATAAGAATTTAATGTTTCAAAACATTTTATATTGAAGATAACGGTAAAAATTAAATTTAAATGTTAATTATATCTGAATTTTTACTGTCTTATAATGAGCCCCCTAGAATAACTAAAAGTAATCAAAAAGCTGATTAAATAAGTAGTAGTTTTTTCACTCGCTGTAACTGAAAAAATGATCAAAGAAAAAGAAAATATGTAGGAAAATACAGTTTCTGTAACAAAAGAATTTGTTTTTAGGTATAATAATAAAGCACGTGGCTTTATACTGTTGGACTTTCGTACGTTTAACTTTAAGTTACTGTGTGCTTTTTTCACTATTTGTGAAACAAGGGAATTTTTTGCACAAGGGAAATTTCACAAGTACACTACTTCCATAATCCTTGAAAACCTTAAGTCGATGGTACAACAATCAATTCCAAAAGAGAGTCAACCCCAAGAATGAAAAAGTGGATAAAAAATCAATTATTTCTATCAATGATATGCAGAAGATTCAGACAAGCTTCAACCTGATTCAAAATAGAGCTATGGGAATCGCATCAATGATTCGTATGGCAAGTGCTAATAGAAAAGCAATTTCGCCTAATTTAAGAAAACAACATTTTGCTGGTATTCACTTCTTAGACAACTTTTTTGAAGCGAAATTGTTCGATTTCAAAACAGTTAAGGCCAACAATGCCTCAGATGCTAAAAAAATTGTTATTTATTGCAATAATTTGGATGGCCTAAATGAATACGTCAAGGAAAAGCATGAACTTTGTTGAGTGCACTTGAAATTTGGCATCGATGGTGGTGAAGATTTCCTAAAGCTTTGCTTGTCATTCCAATCAACTGAAGATGACTTGGATTTTGATTATGTTCTTCAGAAATACAAAGAAGCTGTTGCGTCTAAACGATTTCGAGATTTTGGGGTAAAGAGGCTTTTCATTCTTGGTCTAGCATAGGCTTCTCAAGAAAACTACGAAAATGTGTCTCAGTTATGGTCTGCAATTAATATAAAGAAGTTTCAACGTACCATTCCAACTGGTTTGAAGTTAAGAAATATCATGACTGGCAAAATGTGTCATAGTAGCTCTATTTTTTGCATTAGTGTGTTGGAGAAAAAAATTATCTTAGCGAGCTTGCTGCTTTTAGAACCATTGACAATATATTAAAAAAAGTACTATAATTGGCGTGATGCAGAAGGAGCCAAAAAATCGGCTAAGAATGACATGGTCTGTGTCCACTGGGATATGCTTGCGCAAAGTTAGCGAAAACCCCTTGGCATGGGCAAAATATTGCAACGTTGAACGCGAGGTAAACAATGGTGGCACAGGATTCAATGGGAATTCCTGCAAAAGGTTATTGGGTAAACTGGATATATTGCACTCGAAATGTCCTATCGGCTGTTTGAAGTTTGTCAAAGTTCTCAACTATTCTCGATCAATTGTTAAACCTTGTTTAGGTAAGCTTCTCGATCCAGACTTCAAAAATTACCATCTTCAACTTGAAAAAAAAGTTACTTGGATTTGGGTGTTTCGTTAATACCTATAAACCATGCGGCGTTTTATCACGTTAAATATTTTTTTTCGTCAAATCAGAAGGCATTAGGCTTCTACAGTGAACATTCCATGGAACCTATCCACTTCGATTTTAAAACTGTTTGAAATAAATATGAAGTACTTGTCAATCGTACATAATACTCTAGACACTTACCTAATGTTGCCTGTGAATTTAATGCTCATCACGTTTAAATAAGAGATGTTGATTAATTTTCGTTCATATAGAGATGGCATGAGTGCCATAACCAGTTACAAATGTTACAATTTTATGTTTAATTGTTAATTATTTATTAATTAAATGAATGATAGTCTTATTGATTGATATTCATTTATTAGCTTTCCTTATAGATATAATATTTTGTTCAATACACATTAGTTACTGTAATGTATGCGAATATTTATATTATCATCATTAGGATAGATAAAGATTATGAAATAAGAGGTGTGGGGATATCAGGTCCTTTTCATCGCGCTCGAGTCAGTCGATCTGGGGTCCTCACTCAGGAAACGTAAACTGTAATTCGAAGGATTATAATAAACGCTATAAACTCAAGATAATGTGTATTTCTTGTCCCGACCCTAACATATATTACAGTGACGACGAGTAAAAATAAAAAGGTGAACCTATTCAATGCATAAATAACAGTAATCGTGTAAAAATATTCGCATCTCGGATAAAAAATCGGATAGTAAAAGTTCAAAGAGTGGTATCGATGTGTCGTGGATATTTACGTTAAATAAAACCCAGTTAATTAATGAAATAGAAAAATATGAAGGTAGGACCCCGGATGTGACTAAAACCATCGACGAACTGTGCAAAACGTTAAGAAGTTTAGTTGTAAAAGCCCAGACAGTTTCAGATAGCAGTGAAGGTAGTTATGAATTACCGGAAAATACTGATAGTGAAGTAAAAACTGAAAATAAACAAATAGCAGTTGTGATTGATGAAGAAATGGCATCTCTACCAAATTCTTTAAGAGATTTCGCGCGGAAAAGAGATGATTTAGATGAGCATATTGAACGCTTGGAATTACATTTATTGGTAGCGTGAATTACAGATGGCAAAATGAAGGCAGCCGTGTTGGTGACAAAATTGGGCAAGGAAGTATACAGTACTTTGAAAACAGCTGGCCCAAGAGATAAGACATTAGCCTCATTATCTTTTGTGGAAATCCAACAATTGCTTAAAGAGAAAGTAATACCGACTACGAATATGTCCGTACAACGAAGTAAATTCCACAAATCAAAGCAGGAGCACAGTCAAAGTATTGATGAATTTGCTACGAAATCGAAAAGAGAAGCGGTACGACGCAAATTCACATCAGAAGATGAAGCATGTATGGATCGATTCAATAATGGTTGATTGGACGAAAATATAAAATTCGCAGTATTTAAAGCAAAGCCAAAAAGATTTTACGAGGCTCGACTAACCGCTGTAGCAACCGAGGATGTTTTAATTAGTGCAAAAGGAGATAAGAAGCCATCAGAATCGGCTTTATGAAAATCTCAGCTTACACTCAAAATAAGGGAAAGCAAAAGAAGTATTTAAAAAAAAAAACAATTTAATCCAAGTGAAGCTACTCCATCAAATCAAAGTCAACGTCCGTCTTCAATAAATGCTCAAAACAGCAAATGCTATTGCTGTGGAAAAAAGGACATTTCGCTAGCAAGTGTTGGTATAATAAGAAAATATGCAACAAAAAAAAAGGTCATCTGGCCACGATGTGTCGTCAAAAAGGAAACACGGATCATTGAAAAAACATTTATTTTTGAATAAGGAAGAAGACGAGGTAACTGACGGGTCTAGCAGTGATGGAAACAGCAACGGCAAGGAAGATAGAGTACTCAGAAATTTATTTAAGGTTAGGACGTCAAAAGGTGATGCGGATAGAAGTATAATACCAATTGTTATTGAAGGTAAATCTTTGAATATTGAAGTAGATGCGAGTTCGTATTACACATTATTGACAAAAGAAAATAAAGATTCCTTATTTTTATCAGTGGAAATATTACCAACTAAAGCAGTTATGCAATTTTACGATGGTACAGTATTCGATACAATAGGAAAATGGAAAATTAAGGTACAGCTAGGTAATGATGTCAAAATATTAAATTTGTATATCGTTAGAAAAGGATATGATCCACTGATGGGTAAAGAATGGTTGAAAACTTTTGAGCGATGGCCACCAGTTTATCTAAAAAATAATATTACACAAAAGAAGGGTCGTCACAATTTGCAACCAAGGCTAGAAGAGATGACTGGTTTGCAAACAGTGAATAAAATTTTTAAAGATTATCCAGGGGTATTTTAAAAAAACTGGGAAATTTCAAATATGGAAATTTAAAATTGATTATTTGAGATGGAGGGAAATCAGTTTTAAAAAAGCTAGAGTTTTTCCATTCACACTTAAAAGTTAAGTAGCCGTAGAGTTAGATAGACTTAAGGAAGAAAATGTTCTTACCCCTGACAACTATAGCGAATAGATGAATTATTGGCAATATTGCACGGAGGGGACGAATTTTCAAAACTAGATTTGTCTCAAGCATATGCGCAAATTCCATTAGCTCCAGAATCAAAAAAGTATGTAACACTGAATACGCATGTTAGGCTATTTCAATATAACCGTTTGCCGTATGGCGTCTCGACAGGCCCAGGATCCTTTCAAAGGGTCATTGAACATGTTCTAGGTGGTAATGAAGGTGTCGGGTTCTTTCTAGATGATATCATTACGACAGGTAAAAATAATGAAGAACATTTAAAAAGACCTAAAGAAGTTGTATCTCAATTAAGGCTTTGGATGGAAGAAGGGCACATAGGTCCATATGCCCTTTTTCCTTAAATTACGTTAAACGGCGGGAGCATGACTTTTACATATATCATATAAAGGATATTTTAAAATTCGCATGTTTACATGAGTTATAAACATTACAAGGTCAGCGCGATCTCGGTTTTCTCGGTTCTCGGTATCTCGGTTTTCGAATAGACAAAAATGGAGTTTACCCAACTGATAATAAAATAAAGGAAATCATGGAATCACCGGCACCAATAACGATCACAGAATTACGAGCATTTTTAGGCTTAGTAAATTTTTATTCACGTTTTCTATCTCATTTATCTACGAGATTACAACCTTGATATGATTTATTAAAAAAAGGTCGAATTGAATGAAATGACAAATGTCAGAAAGCATTTGAAGATGTTAAAAAGGTATATAGAAGCACGCGTGTTTTGGTGAACTTTAACCCAGACTTGCCCCTAGTTTTAGCATGCGATGCCTCCGGTTTAGGGATGGCTGTTGTATTGTCACATGTAATCGATGGGATAGAAAAACCGATTGCGTTTAAATCAAGGAAATTATCAGAGTCAGAAAGGGCATGGGCACCAATTGTTCGGGAAGCGAGAGTAATTATTTTCGGAATTACACAATTTTACATATATCGTTATGGTACTAAATTTATACTGAAAACTTACCACAAACCACTTATTAACATTTTTCGTCCAAAAAAGGGTATTTCTTTGATGGCCGCATCAAGGCTTTAAAGATGGTCTTTGTTTTTATCAGCATTTAAATATGATATTCAGTATATAAAATCATCCGAAAATGGTAACGCAGATGCTCTTTCTAACTTGCCATTACCAACAGTATTAGGGAATCCTTCACGAGAATTGGAAATGGTGAAATATTGTAATTGCATGACGGATTTAAATTTTAAAATGCATTGGGAATTAGTGAAAAAAAAACAAATAGTGATCTGGTCTTGTGCAAAATTATAATTTATGTACTAAGCGGGTGGCCAATTAAAGCTGAAGTAAGTAAAGAAGAAGAAAAATATTATGTTAAAAAGGACGAGCTTCACGTATTTAAAGGGTTTTTATTTTAGGGGTATGGAGTAATTATACCACTAAATATAAAAGATGACGTTTTAAAAGAGTTACATTTAAGCCACTTGGGAATAGTAAAATCTAAAGGCTTAGCTCGTTCCCATGTTTGGTGGCCTAATATTGATCACGACATTGAGACATTAATTAAAAGTTGTAAATTTTGTGCAGAGATCAGAGATTCTACACCAAAAGTGCCGTTGCAAATATGGCCACTTCCGGAACGACCGTGGGAACATATACAAGCTGATTTTTTGGGCCCATTTTTTAATAAAATGTTTTTAATAGTTGTTTGTGCTTATTCAAAATGGGTCGATGCCTTTTATATGCCATTAACAGATGCTAAAACTACTGTTATGCAAATAAAACGACTTTTTTGTCAATTCGGTCTACCTAAACACATACATACTGATAATGGCCCACAAGTCACTAACGAAATTTTTGAAAATTTCTAATCTGTAAACGGCGTACGAGACACACTATCACCGTCCTATCATCCTGCTAGCAATGGTGCGGTGGAATATATAGTAAAGACATTTTAAAAAAGTGTAACAAAAGGAATTAAAGCTGGAAATTCAGTTCAATATGCAATATTGAGCTTTTTGTTTGATTATAGAAGAACACCTCACTGCACAACAGGTTTAATGCCCTCATCTTTGATGCTAAAAAGAGAATTAAGATCGAGATTGGATCTACTGAGATCGGATGTTGATGAACATTCAAAAAGAAAGCAAGAAAGTATGATTAAAAATAAAAAAGTTAACAGAAAAATCGCATTTAAAGTTGGAGAATTAGTTAGAGTTAGACAATATAGAGGAAATGCTAATACAGGATCATGGGCGAGGAGAGAGGTGGTGGACAGATTATCAGTTGTAGTATATTTAATCGATGTTGAAGGAAAAACTCAAAAGAGACATGTAGATCAAATTGAAAAAGAAGAAATTGTTACCAGCTCGATTAACGCTATTACTGAGGAAGAAACGGAACAAAAGGTTAGGCGATCTGATAGAATTAAAGCGAAATTAGCAAATCCCTCTTAAAATGTAAATACCTTGTAAATAGTAGATATAAGAATTTATTAATAATATACATAAAATAATATATATAAAATGAGTCGTTAGATTATTAAAAGAAACTAGAAGAAGGGAGTGTAATGTATGCGAATATTTATGTTATCATCATTAGGATAGATAAAGATAACGAAATAAGAGGAGTGGGGATATCAGGTCCTTTTCATCGGGCTCGAGTCAGTCGATCTGGGTCTTTACTCTGGAAACGTAAACGGTAATTCGAAGGATTATAATAAACGCTATCGACTCAAGATAATGTGTATTTCTTATCCCGACCCCAACATATATTACAATTACAAAATTCCAATTCATAAAAAGTCTGCAGTTTTGAATTTGTCCTAAAATTTTCCAAAACATTTTGTTTTAGATATTATTACTTTACAGTAAAATTGCTTGAGTGAAAAAATAAACTATGTATATATATTAAAAATAAATTTTGTGCAGGTTATCACATTTGAGGAGCAAAATTTTTCCTGTTCTTATTAAAAATAAAATTAAAAACAACTTTTTTCAAAAGGCGCCCCCGCGATTTTTTTGTTGCTGATCTCAAAATGTTCGTGGGACGTCAGAAAACTATAATCAATAGAAAAATCCCATATGTAAGGCATTTTAATCAAAAATTTACTCGAGAACGATGTAGATCTAAACGCACAATGCGATCCAAAAAGTATTTTATCTAAAATAGGCAGAATTTTTTCTCGGTGCTCGTTACCTACCCGCGAAGCGGCCGTAAAATAGCACTTTATTGTACCGCGACGATCAGTACGTAAAGTGACAGCACGGAGGAAGAAGTGAGGTAGAATTAAAAGAAAAGGAGAGAAGAATTCATTTTAAGGCTACATTAAACTTTGAAGAGGATTTTGAACTTATAATGTCACCCCACGCGCGTGCGTATGTGGTACAATCAAACGCCATTTTACTTCGACTCATTGGACCAAGTTGTTCTGGTTCGGAGACCGTATTCGATGAAAATTAGTAGTTTTAGTCAGAATGCAAAAATTCAGTCAGAATGCTCGCAGTACTTTTGGAAAATAATAAAAGACCCTACATACTTCAAAAAAGTATTTTTAGTTTTTAAAAATGGATTGAGTGAATGGAATTTTGAAAATCTAATTATATTTAAAAAAGAAATAGGAAGTTGTGTAAAAGGGCTGTAGTTTTAAATTACAATTGCTGTATACAAAATAAAGTTTACAGATTTAAGTAATATGTTCCATTATTTTACCTTAACAGATATATAGTTGAGCGTCTTTCATCATTGGTGAGGCGCGTTGAGCGGGCCGTCGCGTCGTACCTCTCCCTTCTATTCCTCACGCTTGCGTTGCTCAACAGTTCAAACAAGCTTTTTTCCGACATTTCCATTGCCTACTTGGTAGTAATGCGATAGGTACCAAGTTCTAATATTGAGTCCTATAAGTTTTTTGTGCTTTCATACATTCATGTTCTTTGAGGTTCTTATTGTACAGGACTGATTGATGGTGTACTTAGTTTTACTAGGCTTAGTTGTTAGTGTACTTGGTTTTACTCCTTTTAGTTTACTATTTGACTGTGACACCAGTGCCATTGCAAGCACGAAGAACTGAAACTTATGTCTGTGTTACGAAAATTCAACATTTTTCGAAAGTTGTATAGACTTATTTACTTCGATTGAGAAGTAAACATACATATTGTTTTTTTAAAAATATTTATATTTTTCTTTATTTGTCTGTATACATTTTCATTTTCTCAATTAACCGATTGTGTATTTTACAGATACGACGCGTGTGTCTGTGTACCGCCAGAGGGCGCGCGTAATGAAGTGTTAAGAAACAAATTTTAAAAAGATTTTATAAATTTTGAATAATGTTCATTTTTATTTAAAAGAGTGAATGCAACTTGAAGCGTTTCCTTTATCTGCTAAAACCGGTAACGATAGGGCGATACTAAAAGGAAGTAACGATAATAAAAAGCCGTTGCTAATTTTAGAATAAAACAATCATGCTTACGCATTACTTTTGGGTTTTGAGTTGTAACGTGTTAAAGTATACAGGTCTTTTGTGTTCCTTGTTTTTCTGGAATGTTTCGTGATTCTGACTTTTGCCTTAAGAAATCGCAAAAGTAGGAAGATCCGTACAAACGTCAGATCAGAATCTCGAGTTAAGACAGCCAAATGTTTAGCCACGTACATCTTCTACGGCTACAGTAGATACAATTACGAAGATGGCTGACGGAAACTGGTGAGAACACAACCGCAAGACGAGCAAGTACATATCTAGGGGACACTTAAACGAAACTGAATTAAAACTTTTAACTGGCTTCGTGCACATACCACTTCCCTCTTCTTCTCTTGATATAGGAAAAAGTAAGATGAGCCAGAACCGGAGAACAATATATCAGGTAAAGAATTTAGCTCAGAAATGTCAAAAGTGGTTTGAAGAAAAAAGAAACATAAAAAACTAACGTGTATTAAAACATTAACAGTAGTGTACATTTTTAAACCTTTAAAAGACATTATATTTATCAAAATATATAACTATACAATAACTAATTGCATGACCTAATTTTTGCCATTTGTTTATAGAATGCTCAATCGATGTCTATTTTTCCCTGACTTTCATAGCAAGTTTGCTTTGAATACCGACAATGAACAGATTGTTTTCTATGAAAGGGAGCAATCAGAAGAATTTCGTAGTGTTCCTATTACATGGTTGGGAAAAATCGTTATGTTTTTTTAATTATTCATTCACAATTCCATTTTTTAAGGTTTTTGGCAGGGCAACAAGAAGAGTCTAAGGTAATAACGTAATTCTGTTAATGTATAGAGCTTTTCAGAGAAAAAACTTGAAATCGTATGTTAAAGGTTTTTGAAAAGAAATCATGAACAATTTATTCCAATATAATGTATAAATTCAAAACCCAACTATTTTTTTTTTATTAACGAAAACTCAATGTAAGTTAATTTTAAGTATAAAAGTGCATGAGACAAAACGTAAAAAGAAATAAAGGAATGTATAATGTGTACATAATTGAATGGCAACAAGTAGATCACATTAGGTTCGCACGGATCTCTTTATCATATCAGATGATTTCACCTCGTGATGCTCTTAGTATCATATTTCTGAATGATATTTTATTTCTCGCAAACTTGATTCTGCTTTAAATGATGCAGCTGGCATCTGTTTTATAACGCATACTTATAGAGATTGCATTCATCAGATATTTATATGCATTGTTCGTATTACAAATTTTTTGTTCTTGGAGCTTAAAATTTGTTTAAATTTTAAGTTTTTTGCTCGTAAAGTTAAATTGAGTATATAAAATGATTGCATTTAAATTTAATTTTGTTCGTAAATTTGTAATATAGCACTCGACATTCAGACAAATTTCCTCTAGTATTAGAAGGATGCTTCTTGACACAAATGGAATTTCCTCTTAAATTCAAGGTTAAAATAAATTCAATTTGTCTAAAAAAAAGTCGTTTTTTGCAGTAAACGTTATCCTTTTCTATAAAAGTTCACCTAATTATGCAGCCAAATAATTCTATCTGTGTAAAAAAGATATTCCAGTGGTTCGAAACAAAATGGGTCAGAATACGATACTTTTGTTTCAAGAGAACTTTCTCTGAGTGAAAGCAGATAGATCGTATAAATAGATCGCTATTTAATAATACACAAGTTGAAGGGTTTCAATAACATAAATCAAGAACAATATTTTTTCATTGTTTATTCCCAGAATGTTGATGTCAATATATGTAGAAAATAAAGAAAAATAAGTATAATTAGAAAATGATGCATCTGCTCTAGAGGACGTAGAGAAAATAAAGAATTGAGAAAATTAACTGGAATTTTTGTTTAAATAAACCATTTGCAGATATGTGTTTAAGGTTTACAGCTTGACTATCTAAATTAGAGGTTAATAAAATATGTTTACGAAGGAACAAAAATCGTTAATATTATTATGTTTATATACTCAAAATAATCATCACTTTAGTCACGTATCAAGATAATATGTCGAACTTGGCAAAGCCGTTTACCGACCTACTATTCATGGAAACGAAGAAAATTTCATAAAATTTTGGAAATTCTATTTTCCCTTACCCGCGTTGGGAAAATTTTCTTACAAAATTTGAGAAAAATCCCCGAAATTTCTTACAGCGCTGTTAGCTTTGAAGTAAGATATTTTTTTCTCAAGCAACAAGTACTTTTTGCCTAAAGTAGCTCTACTTAACTAGTTCAGCTTTCTGCAACTTTTTTAACACCTAATGCAGCATCATTTATCAAAATAAGAATTTCCATTTTAATAAATGCAATACCAATTTTACAAACAATTAAAAATTTTTTTAATGATACGGAGCAAACTAATTATAAGTAACTCTTACTTTATTGGCAATCGTTCAATTACAGGGATGAATTTATTTAAAATCTCTTGAGGGGAACTGAAAAGGGTTATTCATTACCAATTCTGGAAGGAATAACTAGAAACCTTAGACTGGGATTCAAGTTAACATTTTCACCTAAACTTGGGTTTACAAGAGAAAGACCAGGTGTTTTCAGAAATCCGATGAAAGTGCTCGCGTAGCAGCTATTAAGAGTTTGACCTGAACCGTTTTCAAATCGAAGACTGATGTCCCGGTGGTAATCAATACCGCTATTAAAGGACACCACAGAGTGGACATGTGGGCAAGTGGCATTGATAGCTGAACTCTGATTTCGAGCGGTTGAAGAACAGATTTCGGGATTGGTCGATTTACGTTTATCAGGTACGGCTTTTCTGGCATTATAGCAACGTATTGAAGCACTGCCGTCGGTTGTGGTCGTTTAACTTCGACACCAGCCGGATGTGCTGGTGGCACATGAATCGTGCTATGGTCGTGAACAGGTTGAGCCACCAGTGATAAAGGAATCATATGATTTACGACACCATATCCGCATTGATATGCATTATCTTCAAATCCACATGCCAACTCTCCAATGAAAAGAAACCTTAAATTAATTATCATCATCTATATTATACCCGGACAGAAATCGCCGGATTCCATCCTGGGTCCAAACTTTGTTAAGATCGGGTACATTGTCTTTTTATTAAATATAATATAATAATTAACTTTTATATATGATCCTATGTCCTCTTTCGCCTTTTCTATCCTTTTTGCAAAAATTTAATTTATTTATTTTTAATCTTATTTTTTACGATTGAAAGAAAATCTACTCATTCTATCTAAAAATGATTAATAATAAATTTATAGATCTTTTGAGGCGAACACCTTTGTCTATCAATTATTTTTCGTACTTTTTGTCGTTTTTTCAAAAAAATTAATTTTGTTTATTTTGAATGTTATTTTTTACGATTAAAACAAAAACTACGTGCTCTATCAAAAAATATTCATGAAAAATTTCAATGAGTTTTTTTTGGATAAACAAATACTGTCTCCATTTTTTTCATAGCTTGTGTCGTTAGTGCAAAAGAGTTTTATTTTTTTATTTTTAATGTTTTTTACGACTAAACACAAAAACTACGCGTCCTATAGAAAAGTGATTCATAACAAATTTGTAGACCTTTCTAGGGCGCACAATTTTAGATAATTTATTTTTTTCGTAGCTTGCATAGTTTGACCAAAAACATGGAATTTTGGATTTTGCATTAATTTTGGTACGATCAAAATTTGATTTTTCAGCTTTTTGATCAAACTAAAAAAGTTGTTATGATAATCTTGTAGCGCTTTCGAAAAGTAACGTTTTTCTTTTATTGACTTTTTTCATATCATGCGTTGTTTGGCTTAAAATGTTCATTTCAGTTTTTTATGTCTTTATTTTGAAAATACTCTAACTCTGATAATTTTCTTTTAATAAAAAAAGTCATAAGAATAAATTGTTTGAGTTTCTGAGTACTATGAATAACCGTACTTATAATTTTTAAATTTCGAAAAAATGTGCTTTCAAAAATTTTGAAAATGCGCTCACTTTTTGAATTTTCATCCAAAATAGCTGATTTACGAACTCGTTCTTTCTATTTAGGCCTTAAAAAAGTGTGCCGAATCAGAATGAAATCTGATTAATTTTTCGAAAGTTATCGTGCCTACAGAGTACAGATTGCAGACTACAGACAGACAGATAAACACCTTTGTAAGGGGCCATCCATATACCACGTGGACAATTTAGGGGGGAGGGGGGTATGGCAAAATTCCACGCTTTTGTCCACGAGAGGGATCGGGGGGGGGGGGGGGGGGGGGGGGGGGGGGTCGAGCTAGAATCCACATGGACACACATTTCCCTAAATCTGTGGAAAATATACTGAAATGAGACAAGGTATACTCTAGGTATACTCCAATTTTTATATTGTGCTCACGCAAAATATTATTTTTATTTTTTTCACGACTTTTTCTTTCAAATTCAAATCATGTTTAAGCTCAAGTTTCTAAGCTAATTCGAATTTTTTCAGCCAATTCATCGCGGCTTTTGGACTTTTTATAGTCCGGGAGCTCGCGACAATTCTATGGACGTCATGTTAGTACTCACTAAAATTTTAGATTCTTTTGTTTTCATAGTCAACAGTTCGAAAATCGTTGACTGACTAAAAGCTGTTGGTGTATTTTGCAACAATTTATTGTTAAACTCGTCAAAAATTCGAGTGAAAAAACGTCATTTTAGTACTCTTCAAACGCACGGGGAATGATTGTTTGGATGCTAAAAACTAACAATAAGTTTGACTGGCAGCTCCTGAGTGGTGCCAAAGTTAACTGGCAGACTGTCAAACATGTAAAAAATTCAAGTGAAAAAACGTCATTTTAGTACTCTTCAAACCCACGGGCAATGATTGTTTGGATGCTAAAAACTAACAATAAGTTTGACGTCATTTTAGTACTCTTCAAACGCACGGGGAATGATTGTTTGGATGCTAAAAACTAACAATAAGTTTGACTAGCAGCTCCTGTGTGGTGCCAAAGTTAACTGGGAAACTGTCAAAAATGTAAAAAATTCGAGTGCCAAACGTCATTTTAGTACTCTTCAAACCCATTGAGGATGATCGTTTTGGTGCTAAAAACTAACAATAAGTTTGACTGGCAGCTCCTGAGTGGTGCCAAATATAACTGGGAAACTGTCAAACATGTCAAAAATGGGAGTGAAAAAACGCCATTTTAGTACTCTTCAAACCCATTGAGGATGATCGTTTTGGTGCTAAAAACTAACAATAAGTTTGACTGGCAGCTCCTGAGTGGTGCCAAAGATAACTGGGAAACTGTCAAACATGTCAAAAATTCGAGTGAAAAAACGTCATTTTAGTACTCTTTAAACCCATTGAGGATGATGGTTTTGGTGCAAACAACTAACAAAGAATTTGACTGGCAGCTCCTGAGTAATGCCAAAGTTAACTGACATTTTAATCAGCAACCGGATGAAAGTTTTGTCCTTTTCATTAACTAACATTTTAATACATAGGATACTTCTATAAAATTAATATGTATATAAAAAAGTTAATAAAAAGTAGTTGTTTGCACATAAAAAATTATCCCCGTGGGTTTGAAGAGTACTAAAATGACGAATTTTTATTCGAATTTCCGACCAGTTTAACGATACATTTTTGCAAAATGCACCAACAGCTGTTAGCCAGTCAACGAGTTTTGAACTGTTGACATATGAAAACAAAAGAATCTGAAATTTTAGTGAGTACTCAAATGACGTCCATGGAATTGTCGCGACCTCCCGGACATTTTGAAGAATAATAATATTTATATTTTCATAAAATACGTCT
>NC_046660.1:97358992-97364964 GCF_010883055.1 Belonocnema kinseyi | reverse complement strand
TAAAAGTGGTGAAAAATTGTTCACGTGGTATATGGATGGCCCCTAAAAATCGTTTTTTCTGACTCAGGAGGTCTCAAAACGTGGAGATTTGATGAGGACGGAGAAAGTGAAATTTTACATAAAATCAATACCTTCTCATTAGGATGAGAATGTAAAAAACAAAAGACTAAAATGAACATTTTAAGCTAAACACCGCATGGTATGAAAATAGGTCAAGAGAAGGAAAACGTTGATTTTGGAAAGCACTGCAAGATTATCACAAGAACTTTTTTAATTTGGTCGAAAAGTTGGAAATTCAAAATTTGATCGTAAAAAAAATCATGAAAAATGTTGTTATTAATCACTTTTCTATAGGATGCGTAGGTTTTGTTTTTAGTCGAAAAAACAACATTAAAAACAGCATTAAAAATGAAAAGATTTTGGACTAACTACGAAAAAAATGAGAAAAAACTTGTTTATCCAAAAAAGTGCTACAAATTTATAATAATTATTTTTTATGGGATGCGCAGTTTTTGCTTTATTCGTAAAATCCAATAAAAATAAAAAAGAATAATTTTTTGCAAACGACAAAAGCTATGAAAAAAATAAATAGACAATAGTTACTCTTCCAAAAAATACAGAAAATTCATTTAAATTTTTCATGAATATTTTTTGATATTCAATATAAAAATATTAAATTTTGTTGCAAAAATGACATAAGGTACGAAATAAAATTAACAGACAAAAGTTGTTCGCCTGAAAAGATCCTGTAAATTTTTTATTAATCATTTTTAGATAGGACAAGTAGTTTTTCATTTAATCGTGAAAAACAAGATTAAAAATATAAAATTAAATTTTTGGAAAAAGGACACAAGAGACGAAAGAGGACATACGATCCTGAGGATCCTATGTAGGTTCCTGTATAGAAACCTATATAGGGTCCTATATAGATAGATAAACTTTTATTTTTCAGCGCAGTAATTTTTCTTTAATCGTAAAAAAGAAGATTAAGAATAACAAAAATGATAAAAACAAGGAAATAAGAATTAGCGTGATTCAATTTTCATGCATATTATCAATTGCAATGATATAAATTTATTGACATGATGCATGTTTCAGCGCAGCTTAGAATATAATTTAAAACAAAATAAGAAACAATATTAAAATAATCATGATAGATACATTTTTTGCTTTATTTTGCTATATATGAATAAGGAATCCCAGGCAAAATTACATAAAACATGTATTATATTTGATATAAAAGTATTTAGTATAATGTAGAAAAGTTGACAGTTGGGATAAAATCAAGTGCGAAGCACGAGATACGTGATGAGAATGTGTTCGTTAAAGCCGAAAGAGCTTTAACAAAAGAGAGTCCACAATCACAAAATTACAGTTGTCGAACCGCTGACCTTTGATTTTAAAAGTTCTGTGCACGAATGTAAGAGAAATACAAAGACCGAGCGCGGAGTGCGATAGCCTGTATTCACGCACCGTAGGTGCGCTCAAACTCTCGACCTAAGCTCATTTAATAAAAGAGAATTCACAATCACAAAATTACAGTGGTGGGTTTCTTGAGTCTTAATTTTAAATTAAGTGCGAGATAAATACATTATCGAGCGCGAAGCGCGAGAACCAACAGTCGCGCGCCATAGGTGCGCTCAAACTTGCGAGCCGCGCGCATAGCACGTGGCGGGAATGTGCCCGCGTAGCGGGCAGATTTGTTTAAACCTGTTTCAGGATGAACCCAGTTTTTCATCATAGTTACGGACTAAGTCAAGTAATTGATGAGATAAGGATGTTATAAATGAATTTATTACAATGTTTGAAATCTTTTGCGATAATGTTGTAGGTACCGCCTTCTGAGGTGCTGCCAGTACCCTACTAACTCCTAAATGTACAAGATGTTCTCATATCCATTTCGGGTGTTATTACTATTGCATATTATATTAAGCGTGTTGCGTTATCACTTTCAATGATTAGTGGCCATCCTTCCAAACTGCAGTAATTTCTCAATCATTTTTTTATAGATATTTTCACATATCTGCTTTTGGCGGTTTGAGAGAATCAACTTGTAGGTATGCTGATCCAGTCACCACGGTCTGAAGACTCCCCTGCACAGTCTACTTCTAAATTTTAACACTAAGGTTCTTGAATCAGGGCAGAAGCCATATGCTCCACTGTAATACGTACGTTCAGGATGGCTGATGCAGATTTACACGTTTGAAGGTGTATTTGAATGAGATTCAATACGATATGTTTACTCTGTTCATTTAAGAATGAGCATTCTCCCTCGATCATTCCAGGACAGCTGTTTCTCTACAGTCCACCTAATCTCCTTGGGCCTTGAAAATATTTGTATCTGGATCCTTTTTATCCCCAGATATAATTTACAGTCTATCTGTTCTAAGCTTTCGACCGCTGAAGGGTCCGCAATCAGGATTAAATGGGTAGTCCTAGTGTCTTTATGTACATACAGGGACGATATCCCACTCCTATAATTTTAATGTGTGGTTTTAAATTGCTAACTTCTTCAGGATCGATGACATTTCTTCAAAAATACGGGGTATATAAACTTGGCCAGCTTGGGAAGGTCCTTAGAATAGATGACTTTGCTTCTTGAACAATTCCATAGTTCCATAGTTCCATAGTTCCATAGTAACAGCAGTCTTAAAATCTCTGGATAATATCACCAAGTTTTATACCGGTTATCTTAATCTCGAAGGCTGCCTCAATAGACACTGCTTGTCCTAAGTAGAGCTTGTCTTGCTGGAATACCTTATATACAATAGCCTTTTTTAGGTGGCTTTGAAGGGCGAGAAAATATATGTGTCCCGGGTCGACATCTCTGCCCCTCTTAACATCGCTGTCTCGGGCAGAATTGCTGCCATCAGACCGTGCCATTTATTTGTTCCCGGTTAAGAGATTAATTCACTTTGAAACAAGAATTGTTGGCATTGCTACCTCTCCCTAGCAGCATATCTATACTTTATCTTTTTAGAGGTCTTCCTGGAAATAGCATTCGCGTCAACATTCTCCTTGTTCACGGGACTACTATTTAAAGTCCCATTCCGAGCGTTAATGCTTGAAGTACGAGAAACCGCATAGGTCTCTTGTTGGTTTAAAGGAGTCTTAACCTCTTCATTCATTTTCATCTGCTCGAGAGAATTAGTGTCCATCAAGGGTGTAACTAAAGACTCCTCTCCATGTGTTGTTTAATTGTTTTTTAAATCGTTCAAATTCATGATGTTCCCACCAGTGTCGAAGAAAAAATTGACCCGTCTCCACAGAGCCTCGCTTGTAAGAATAAGGATAAATACACAGGTAGGTAGGCCGGTAACCCAGGACAGTGTTTAAAGATACTATTACCTGGTACGATTTGTTTTTTGGCAGAGTAGTTAACACCTTGAATTCAGATTATTGTTGCGGCACAATCTGTGGACCATTGTCTATGACTGCTTATTTAGTTTTGTAACTATATTCAGCAGAAAATTCTCGGTACAGGAACTCTCCATTCACAACTCTATCCACTTGCCCAGTGGCATGATCAAAGCTCCCAAGCAGGAATCTTAATCTGCCGCTACTATTCTCTAACACTAGGCGATTCCCCTGAGTACCTTTGCGGCGATACCAATGTATTTTATACGATACATGTATTTTATAAGGCTAGCATAAAAATCTATGCTTCTGATTAATATTAGTTTCAGAATGCTTTAAGTATCACCGAGAGGTACACATGTGAGATTGATGTGGAATTTGTATTTGACAAATGTACCAAGATTCATCTGAAGCGGGGACAAATTGCTGGCGTTCCCGAGGTGCCTGAACTCGTTGCTATGAGTGCTATTCGACACCTAGCCGTTGAAGAGAACAATCTACATCAAGGCGTAAATGATAGCCACATTCAGCGTATATAATTAATGAAAGAGGCTCTCCGCAGCAGATACAAGCATCACGTTCGACAAAATTAGTCCTTCAATCTGTCGGTGTCGAACAAGATATTTGTGACTAAGATGCTTGCCATCCTAGTTCGACTCTAATCGTCTTGAAACCGAATTATGATTTGTAAAGCTTACATCGTCGCAATTTGAAGATATCCTCTCCCTTACAAAGCCACGTAGCAGGCGGCCGAGCAACTTGCTCTGGATCTTAACTTTAGCGTAAAGGATTTAAAACAAAACTTCATCTATATTTCTCACTTTTTTCTAACTTTTGTGAGGATCACATCAGCACAAGTGGGTGATTTTTCCTGCTGCACAGTAGCTTTAATAAGTGTAATTTTTTTTCTATTATTGAATTTACTTAATAATTTTGTGAAGTGACTTTCCCGACTCGATCTTCTTCTCATGTTGCGGGATGTGACGAGTCGGAAGACTTATACCTTCAGTTGCGTTGGGATCGATTGTTCTAGAAGAGCAATCGTGGTCGTCACTCCCGGAGCCTAAATCTGGGTGAATTTCACAACCAAACCAAAACATTTCCTTTGGATATGGTCAGGAGAACTGGTGTGCCGGATTCGGGGATTAAGACTTAGATTCGTGATCTAACTCTTGATTCCGGCTGACTACAATATCACACGGTCAAGAAGAATGAAATGAACGAGAAATATCGAAAAATTAGAAGGGAACCTTCCATCGCTTGCCCGTTACCTCGAAGCTATACTTGCGTGCTAAAAACATGCCGAAATACTTGCGAAAACTGTTATTTTTGGATTGTTCCATGTCCGCAAGACACGCGAGTGTTTCGACAGACTGTCGTTTTGATTTCGTTGTACCCTGTGGACACCCATCTCATGGTCGTGACTCGTGGTCATTTTCATGGATGGCAGTTGCTTCTAGGGAGATCCTTCAGTGGTTGTTTAACCTAATTTATATACGTTACGATCAAATAGAGTCAGTGGCACTCTGCACACTGCGGCATTAACATGCATTTACTTTAGGAAAGCTTTTATGAGCCACGAGATATTTTGCAACTTTGCTAAAGAAAGGGAAGGAATTCAACGAAAGCATGGCTTACTAAAATTGGGTATAGAAACAGTTGAGCAGAGTCAAAGTAAAAATCGGTCAAAGTAAAAATCGGCAGGAAGTAGAAGGATGACTTGTTGATCATTTTTAAAGAGGCGCTTCATACTTTTATTTGTATTTAGGATAGAACTTTACATGAAAGTATGTAAAATCGTTTTTTTCTTCTGATTTTCAAGATTGATTCAATATAAGATTGCAACTAAAATTAACGTCATGTGTTATGTTGGGATAAAAATATGATTTTGTTGCTATCGCCGCACAGTAGGCCAAAAGCCAAAATTTCTGGAAAAAACCGAGAAAGTTTATATTTTTTCTTATATTGTGAAGTGAAGATAGAATAGGTTTCTATAGATATGTGACGCGCGCTGACAAGGCCCGAACGAAGACGTGCGTCTGCGTTGGGTCCTAGTCAGCGCATGTGCGATTTCGATTGATGTCTCCTTGCAAAAAAAGTTAGAAAAAAGTGTAAGCTCTGATCACGGAGTTTGATCTCTTATACTTTTTCGCACATAAAACAATTCAAAGCCTCGCGGGTATCATATGTTATACCATTAAGTTATTTCCCTTTCGGGGTAGGCGTGACTCACTCGGCAGGGGAAAGGAGTAGTGTGTGGAAGGGATAGAGATTTTTCGGATTGATCCAGAATTCTCGTGCTATTTAAGTAAATAACACGTTCGTTCCGCAACTCTGCTCCGACCCAGGTTGCTGATCAATCTCTCTAGCAATCACCCCAAGCGAAGAACCTCACGAAGTCGTTATGTAAGGTTCTCCACTTGGGTCCATTAATAGCCAAGGTTTTTGTTTCAGGCGTCATTCACTCTACTGACACTCTTTTTATTAACTATTTGCCGCCATAATTTCCTGTTCTGGCATACTTCTCTAGCTTCTTTTATGTCCATGCATTTTTTCATGCAGGCTCTCGTGTTTCTGTGACTTTTTATGTCTCTTCTAAGTAGGGTCTCATTCAC
>NC_046660.1:97357697-97358892 GCF_010883055.1 Belonocnema kinseyi | reverse complement strand
TGTAGGATCCATCCATTGACTCCATACTCTTTCAGAACTTCCCAAAGTATACTTCTATCTACCTTGTCAAAAGCTTTTTCTAGGTCAACAAATGCACAGAATTTTTTTTTCCTACTCTCAAACTTTTTTCTGTTATTTGCCTTAAGCTAAATATTTGATCCGTACATGACCTTCCTGGCATAAACCCACTTTGGCCTTCCCAAATCTTTGTTTCTGTTATTTTCGTTACCCTACGAATAAGTATTTTTGAATATATTTTACTTACGGTGCTTAATAAGCTAATCCTTCTGTAATTATTGCACTCGCTTTTATCTCCCTTTCTCTTGTATATTGGTACTATAATCGCTTCTTTCCAATTGTCTGGGACGTCTCCCATCTCGAAACATAAATTTATCAATTCGCATACTCTATGTGGTATGTACTCGCCACCGTGTTTAAGCATTTCAGCATTAATACCGTCTACCCCGGCAGCCTTGCCGTTTTTCAAGTTCTTAATTATATCCCTAACCTCAGTTACTCAGACTATTTCAATTGAGTTTTCCAACGTATCGTGTTCAACATCGCAGTTGTGGTGTCCTATAGCTTCATCTCCGAATTGTCTCCTAAAATAGTCTCTGAAAGCCTCTAGTATTCCATCTGCATCATATACCATTTCCCCCCTACTATTTCTCATGTTGACAATTTCTGTACTTTTGTTTCCTTTCATTTTTTTATAAAGTAGTTTCCTGCTTCCTTCAAAGTCGTTTTGTATTTTTATCTCTTCTTCTGGTCTAATTGTATCTTAACTTTCTTTAACTAATCGTTTAAGTATCCTGTTTTCGCGTCTATAATCATTTCTACGTCTACTTATTTCCTCATTGCTAATACCTGCGATGTTCAAAGTTCTCTTGTACGCTTCTCTTTTTGCTTTTTGGGCAGCCTGAATTTCATCATTCCACCACGCATCACCAGACATTCTTCCTACATCTGCGGTACCACACACTTCGATCGTGCATCTAACAAGGATATCCCGTAACATTGTCCAGGCCCCCTCTAAATCTTTGTTTTTTATACGTTCCTCCAATGTTGCCCTATCTATGCTTTCGATTATCTAATTTTGGAAATCTATTCGCACATCCGGTTTCTGTAGGTTCTCAATTTTGATTTGCGTTTGTTTTGCTTTCTTGGGTCTCTTTTTTCTCCAACCCCGACCTAA
>NC_046660.1:97340686-97357597 GCF_010883055.1 Belonocnema kinseyi | reverse complement strand
TTTGTTCTTGGATCCCCAAAATTACCTAATACTCTTTCTGTATCCTGATTTTGGATGCCCACCCAACCGTTCATGTCTCCTAGTAGAATTATTCTTTCCCCACGTTCGCAGATGTCTATTGTGTCATTTAAAGTGCCCCAGAAGGCGTCTTTTACTTCTCTAGGATCACTATCAACCGGCGCGTAGCATGCTATAATAAATAGTCTTCTGATTTCTACTTTCATTCTAGCCCACAGCAGTCTGGGAGACACGAAGCCCAAGAATTTTAGGCAGTTACATTCACGGAGCATTTATGTTAACTTGAAGCATGGAATAGTTGCTTTTAAGGTTGTATGTAAATCCCATCCCCGTACAAATAGTAGAGCTCCGTGAGGCGCCGTCAAGCCATACTACATTGACAAAATTTCACGGACCCGCATGGTGAAGATTTCAGTGCGTTACTGGCATAGAATTCGTAGGATGTGTATAAACGTATAGTTACCACTACTATGCCAGCGGCAGATTCGTAGATCGTGCAACGTCGCAATTAAAACCTTACCGTGGCTGATCAACTGTCATGTGCGTTTGAATAGCTTGGTACATCAGATAAACTGGACAGAGGGAACAGTGTTGTTGCTATGCGATACTGTTATGTTTATCAGTTTGAAAGTGAATAAAATTTCAATATTTTTCATTGAATTATCTATGAAACTACACGGTGGAAAAACTTGATATGTTTTTTTTAAATATGTATTTTCAAACAGCATTAATACCGCCGACCTTTTTTAAATTTCTCTACCAGTGCGTTTCATTACTGTAAATTAAAATGTGAAGATTGCCTATGCACTGTTCATCAACTACATGTTAAAGTAGTCAACTTTAACATTAATTATTTCCGCATTGGTATGGTTAAAAAATTTGAAATTAATTGAGCATATAAATCATTATTTCATTTAAATATAGCTCTTTTTTCAAAAAATTCAACCAGAGATTGATTTTTTTACATACAACCTTAAGAATACACAAATTTTGCTGTATATCGCATATTTATTTTTTAGCACTTATTACCTCGCATATTCGTATTAATTTCAGGCGCACGAATGTCGATACACGTTCAAGTCGCGCTTTTTGTTCATTTGTCTAGAAAAATTCGATTAAACCATCTGCTATTCCGGAATTGAGCGCACTAATACGTTTTTACAAAATTTTGTAGTAGTTTATCTCGAATGGTAACTTTCTATTTTTGGGATTTTGTTCAGAAATGATTGATTCTGAACAGCTGTATACCGTGAAAAATAAGAGAACTGTCGAATATACTCAGAGTCACACTGATATAATGGCGCAAATGCATTTTTCGTAAATTAGCAGATAAAAGAGTGTTTTTTCAAACAAATGACCATGCACTGTACGAGCTCATGTAACTGTAAGTTACATGAAGGGGGGGATGGACTGTGTAACTTTTTTCACATTCTTTTACACTTCTACTTTTCTCAAATTTCGGTTTTTTGAAAACCTGACAATTAATGTGTCAAAAAAAGACAACTGACATAATTTAACTTCAAGGTAACTCAAGGTAGTAACTTCAAGGTTTAAAGTCCAAGATATTTGTCCACATAAGTTTGTTCTTATTATAATTGTAAATTAATCTTGATTCATCTAGTGTGTAATTTAAGTAGTTTCTACACTTGTTGTGATCCAATGCTGTGTCCACTCTCCCAGGCAAAATTTATTCCTTCGTCTTCCAAATGAGAAGGGTGAGCTAGCAGGAAATCGCCAGTCTGGATCAATCACCCTCTTCATTAATTGCGTGCGGGTCGTCATACGTTATTCCTGAGGGAGACTTAGAAATCGATCGCAAACCTCCCTATAGCTATAGTGGTAACATGCTCGTTTGCTCATTTTTGTTCCTCGCGAAATAGGCAACTAGGGTCGATTTTGACCAGCAGTCGCGAGGATTTAAATTTATACTTGGCTGTGCTTGTCAGTCGTTTCGGATTATTAAAATCCACGTCGCGTGGCTTGTTATTAACGCGATTCACACATGCTTTTGCTGAATGGAAATCCCGGCCTCGGTTCTCTGTCAAATTTCGATACAAAAACTTTTTCCTACATTTTTTTTGAACATTAAATATTAAAAATAACAAAAACATCCGCAACCATGCTCACATTAATCTAAAAGCTTGAAAAAATTTTAATTTATATTCCCTTTCTTTATTTTAATACAAAAATTATTAGAAAAAAATAAAACAACTGTTTAAAAGCTTTTTTATTTAACAACTGAGCAGAAACGAACTCTAAAAATCTTTTGTATACCTTTTGTATTTATAGTTTTATTCAAAGTGCATTGTTTAGGCTTCTAATTTACCTAAACGAGTCTAAAGGGAACAAACTATAATGATGTTAAATACTTTGGTCGTGAAACACAGTTGTAAAACCTAATTAAAAGCACTGATGAATTACTGTTTCGTTTACTGCAGACCTTTTAGTGTCGCGTTTTTTTCATTTTTTAACCTAATTTCAACTCATTGTCTCTCTCTGTCTCTTTCATCCTTATTTAATACGAGTTTTCTATACAACGCTCGGAATCACATGAAGAAATCTAACCCTCCTTTCCCGTGTCGTAAAACAGGGGTGGCTAATAACGTCCGACGGTACTCAACGGAACTTCCTCTTCGAAAACGAACGAGTGAACCAACGAACCGTGCCACCAGTATCTCGTACGATCTGACAAAATGTTCGTCTCGATGATGTAGTACACGTCTCAGTGAATCCATCAGATGCTAGACGTCACGAAAGAAGATGAAGCATATTGCAGTTTTATTAAACCACATGAAATCGGCAGTATACCGTCAAACATGGTAATTTTGAACATGTGGGGTAAATCCGGACATTCCTTAATTGATAATTTAAATTACATAAGGGGGTTTTAACCAGAATCTAGAAAATGTACCAAATTAACCCGTTTGACGGCATACATCTGTTGTAATTAATTTTCAACATTTGAAACGTTTCTTTCCAATCACTAAGAACTAAATCGTTTAAACAATATATTATATCAATAGGAAAAATCTGGTATGCAAAAAGCTCGTAACATTGATTTGAATGGAGTCGGTTTTTTCAAGTTGAGTCGAGTAGAAATCGAACTGATTCGAACAGTTTCGAGTTTTCACAGGTTTCTGAAAACATAACCAGGTAGAATTCGGCTCGCCTTGACTCGAAAACTAACAAACTCCACTGGGTTCGTTCGAACTTCGAGTTTACTAGACTCCCTTAGTTCTTGTGAACCACTTACTGTTTTCCAAAAATTTGTAAATAAAAGAAATTAATCCTATCTCTTTCGAAAATTTCGTATTATCAAAAAATTTAATTGGAAAAGTTTCCAATATGTTTGCTATCTGGTAAACAATTTAATTAAAGTACTTTATCCATTCAAAAAAGAATTTTATTATTTTAAATATTTAAAATTTTGAAAAATATTTAGCCTTTTTAACTTTGATTAAAATTGAAAATGCCATGATTGTAATATGCAAGTTCTTTTTTCATGAACCAGATTCTAATTTTTAGTTGAAAATATCGGATTAACGAACTTGGCCTTTATTTTCGGAACCTAAAAATGTGTTTCAAAGGCTGACTTGATTGGACAAATCTTTCAAAAGTTAGCGTGGCTACAACATTCTGGTAACTATACAGATAGAAACATACAGATAGACACTGAAGAAATTTTATGATTTTTGGACTCTGAGTGCCGAAATGTAGAGCCGTTTAAAACCAGAGATCAAAAATTTGGACGATTACATTACACTCTCATGAATGAGAATGCATAAATGGTACGGAAAATGTTTAAAACCATCGCAAGTTAACTCTGTTCAAATAAACAGCGCCTTTTATTTGAACAGGTGACATTCTGGCATTTTCGTTCTTCCACTTTGTTTTATTATTTTTTCTTTATTAATTTTAGTAACGTAAAATCGTTCAAATGAGTTTTCATTTATATCGTTTCCTTTTAATATTTTTTTTCGATATTAATGCTTATTTTAATCATTTAAAGTTAATATATGTATAAATATTTATTACATTGATAAGCTTTCCCTATTATTCGTTTACCAAAAGAGTAGGACACTCGAGTCATCCTACTAAAATGAAGCTAACATGATCAAATATTAACATTGAATATGGTAGTTAGGCTGAAGATAATATCAGATAAGCAGAGTGGAAGTTATGTTCAAATACAAATTCTGGTTTAACTTGAAAGAAGAAATATTAATGTGGATCTGGTGAGATTCTGACCAGCTTCTCCCTTTTCGTTATGGCTTATTCAGGAAAACTATTTGGAAACTAACAAACACGTAACGCATTTGCAGGTTAATACCATGTATTGGAAAAACTAGATAATACTTCATCTAAATAAAAAACTTGCACGTGACAGGCATCGGAACCTTTCAGGTTGGACCAGAGTTTTAAGGTTTGCTTAAGGGTGAGGGTCCAGCTTGAACCCTTTATTTCCTTACGGGTACGGATCCAAACCCAGAACTTTAAAACTCTTGAGGCTCCAGGTCCGAACTTGAACCCTTTTAGTTTCTTAAGGGTACGGGTGCGAACCCGGACATTTTAAATTCTGAAAGGCACAGGTCCGGAATCGTACCTTTCAAGTTCTAAAGGGTACAGGTCCGGCCTCGAACCTTTTATATTTTAAAGGATTCGAGTTTGTACCCGGACCTTTAGAGAGCCGGTTCAACCTAGAAGGTTCCTTGAAATACATATATTTGAGAAATTTACAAAGACCTTTTGGAAGGAGGAGGAGCAGTTTTATGTGGAAGGATTGAAATTATTAAGTTAACTTGAGATTGCGCAAATGAATTCTACGGAACTCAAAATGTGCAGAAGAGTGTACTGCACATTATTCAGCGCAGTAAAGTTACACAGAACATACAGCTGCGCATCAGGGTATAGTGGCCCTTGCGGATGCACAGTAGAGTATAGTAGCATATATGGCTGAGCAGTAAAGTAATACGGCAATCAATGTTGTGTAGTAGAGTTATACAGCATTTACAGATGCACAATATAGTGTCACTATATTTATGACTGCGCATTGATGTAAGAAGTAATTATAGATACACAGTAAAATTCCGCAAAACTTATGGCTGCGCAGTATATATACATATCGGGGGGTAAATCTACATTGACGTGCAGTAAATTTACATGATATTTACTTATGTGCACTAAAGTTAATTGTCATTTATGGTGGCGCAGTATAGTTACAAGGCTTTTATGGTTGCGCAGTATCGTTAGGGCCCTAATATATGCGGTGTATAGTTATAATGTACTTGCACCTGCGCCATAGAATTCCATGGAACTTACGGATGGGCAGTATAGCTTTACGTTACTTATGGATGTACAATAAACTTAGGGGACATTTATATAGACGCAGTAGCGCTACATGTCACTTAAGGTGACGCAGTAAAATCATATGCTACTTACACATGCGCAGTAGAGTTATGTGGTACTTATAGCTGTGCAATACTGCCCGTGGCACGTAAAGATACACAGTAGTATTTACATATGCGCAGTGAAGTTGCAGAGGACTTGCGAGTGCGCAGTAGACTTTCATGGTGAATATGTGTCCGCAACTAAGTTATATGGTACGTATATCTGTGAAGTGGAGTTTGTCCGTACTTACGGCTTCGCAGTGGAGTTCAATGCAACATATAGCTACGCAGTAAAGTTACACGTTACTTACTATTGCGCATTAAATTTGGGGTTATTCGTATATAAGCCGTAAAGTCACTAGTGCTTATATTAGAACACGTCATTTATGGACACGCAGTAAAGTTAATGGGGTTTTACATATGCCTAGTAGAGTTGCATAACACCGATGGGTGCGCAGTAGAGTTACATGGTACTGGAGGGTGCGCAATTGAGTTACGTGGTACGTATGTCTACGTAATAGAGCTGCGTGGTACTAATCGCTGCGCAACAGAGCTTAGCGTCAGATTTGGCTGCGCAGTAAAGTTACACATATTGTTGTGTATTATAGTTAAAAGGCACGTATGGATGTGCAGTAGAGTTACATTATTTTATGGATACGAATTAGAGTAGAATTTTGGAATTTGTCAATTTTTACCCTAAATATATGTTTAGTGGTTGCTAAAAAACCCCTTGTACTGACTTTCATGAAAATCTACCAAAATAATCAAATTTTTCAAATTCCTCAAAATTTAGGTCAAATTTTTGAATGTTCGATTTCTGTCTCCAAATTTGTATTCTGTGAATTGAAAAGCCCGCTCGTACTGACTTCCATGGAAATCTACCAAATCAATTATACTCTCAAAATTTAAGTCAAACTTTAGAATTTTTTAACTTTGACCCAAAATTTTTTTCTGTGATTCGAAAATCCACCGCGTACTGAGTTTTATAGAAATCTAAGAAATTGATGAAAATTTACAAAATTTGAGTGAAATTGTTTAATTTTCAATTTTTTGCCCCAAATTTGTGTTCTGTAACTCGAAAATCCCTTTCGTCATAGAAATCTACCAAATTAATAAAATTTTCAAAATTTGAGTCAAAGTTTAAAATTGTTTAAATTCGACCTTATGTTTGTGTTCTGTATCCCTAAAAAAACCCCTCCCACTAACTTTCATGTTAATCTACCAAATTAATTAAATTTAAAAAATTTGAGTCTTTGAGAACTTTTTATTTTGACCCAAAATTTGTGTTCTGCTTTTTTCTTCTTCATCATTTGGAAACCAACCAATTTATAAATTTTACCAATGTCATTTTAGGAACCTTTCAGGGTGGACCCATGATTAAAAGGTTCCTTGAGGGTCAGGCTTGGATCCCGTTAATTTATTAAGGGTCCGGGTCCGGAGGCGGACCTTTTAAATTCTTAAGGGTTCAGGTCGGAATCCAGATCATTTAATTTCTTAAGGGTACGTGTCCAAACCCGGACCTTTCAAATTCTTAAGTGTACGGGTTCGGACCCGAACCCGCACCCGTCCGCATTTGAACACTTTAATTTAATAAGGGGACAGGTACGGACCGAACCCTTGCTGGACCATTTAGGTCCCTGAACACTTTAAAAATTAAGGGCACCGATCCCTGGTATGTGGTATCAAAAAAGTCTTAGATTTTCGTACTATTAAGAAAAATATTTATTTAAACTAACGTGTACGACTTCCCTTTATCTAGTTGTATAATATACCCATCTTCAATGGAAATATCATTCTTTCTATGCTTGGTGAACACAAAATGGATCATTTTTCAGTACATAATTATGAATCTATTTATCTTCTCGTAAATAAACAAGTGCGACCAAACACTTCCACCATGCTACGAAAAATATTTTGGTGTTATCACGTTATTTTTAATGGGATTAAATCAGGAATCTTTGATTGAATATGTATGTTCTAGTGTACTGTGTAATATATATTCGAGTTTTAGATAAGTTACTTTTTTGTATTAACTAATTAAAGTTGTGTTACTTCGCGAATACACATAACTAGTTGAGCTACCTTACTTGTAACTCGTTACAGTTACAGTAACTAGAGAAAGTAACTTCAATTTTTGAATTTTTGTATATCCTATCACCTATGAAAGGCTTTTACAAAAATTTACAAAAATACAAATTAACTTTAAAGTAAATCAAATTAAAGTTACAAGTAAATGAAAAATAGTAAAAGTTATGTGGAAAGGTACTTGTTTGACATAGTAATTATGTTACACTACAGGTAACAAGTAATATAACCTTTTAGTAACTTATTAACGTGTTACAAAATATTACCCAGCACTAGTTTCACATAAGAGATACTTTTTGTTTTGAAAAGCACGTGTCGGGTTCCAACTTTGCTGTCTCTATATCGATCTTTCTCTCTCATATGAGAATGAAGCATCTAAGGTACATTTTCTCTTGGTCTCCCGGGTGTTAAAAGTAGAAAGCAAATCTACCGAATTATAATTTTATATGTGAAAACTGGAACTATATATATCACTAAGAGAATTTTTCTAGCAATATTTTTAAATTTTCATCATTTATGGTTGATAATGTATTAGAATTGTCCAAAATTTGACGCCACAGAGTTTCAACGGATCTTCACGTTTGGAGACCTTTCGAATGCGAAAATCAAGTTTTGGCGATTGACAAAAATCGATATGACCATAAATCTCGAGAAAATAAACGGGTCAAATCGAGCTTTGGCACACTTTTTTTAGGTCCTAAAAGAAATGACGAGTTCATTAACCAGTCAATTTGTATAAAAATTCAAAAAGTTAGAGGATTGTCAATAATTTTGGGACCATTTTTTTATATTTAAAATTTTTAAGTACGGTTATTGGATGCATTTAGAAAGCCAATCAATTGATCTTAATTGCTTTTTCTGGATAAAAAGAAAATTATCAGCCTTTTAGCATTTGTAAAATTTTAAAAATCAATAGAAAATCAAAGCTTTAAGTCAAACAATGTATGATATGAAATAAGTCTTGAAAAATCGAAATTTAAAAATTCCATTTTGTGGTCAAACTATGAAAAATTCGAAAAAGATGAATTAAAAAAAGTATGATCCCAAAAAAGATCTACAAATTTGTTAATAATCACTTTTTTATAGGATCGCTCTGGATCACATTTTGATAGGACACGTAGTTTTGGTTTTAATCATAAAAATGAAATCAGAAATAAAAATGAACAATTTACGATAAAATGACAAAAGGTACAAAAACAAATTGATAGAAAAAAGTTTTTCACCCGAAAAAGGTATACAAATTATTTCTAATTTATGACATTCTCATTATTTGTGAGTGACAAATGGTTAGAATTTTCTTAAATTTGGCACCACAACATTCAAATCAAAGAAATGATAGCTTTTTAAAAATTCTATAACATTTCTTTGGATCATTTTTCAATAGAATTCGTCATTTTGTTTTTATGTGTTGAAAGTAGTATGCAGAATAATCAAAATTCCAATATTGAGACAATAAGCGACGCAAAATATGAGGAAAAGTTCTTGGAGGATTTTCAGCGTTTAAACATTCCTACAACATTTCTTTGTACAATTTTTCTACAAAACTCCTTGTTTTTAATTTATTCAATGAAATTTATATGAAAGAATCCAATATTACCCCAAAAGGTGCGAGTTACGTAGAAAATCTGAAAGAAGACATTTAGGATATTTTGTTTTATTCATAAAAAATAAAATTCATAAATATAAATTTTATTTATTTTAAGGAAGTTCCGAAAATAAATATACATTTATGAATGTCACTCAAAAATCGAACGCGTAGCGCGAGGGTCGCGATGAGAATGTGTACCAAGCTTATAGAGCTTTGAGCAACTGAATTTTTAACTATGCTCAGTTTAGTAGAAAATTCAGAATTCGACAAACGCGGGCTCATACTTGCGATATTCATAGGCTAACGTTACCTAATTTTATGTATTTTATTATTTTTGTAAAAGTAGTAAAGACTAAAGTTATAAAAAATTATAATGTTTAAATAGGTGGATTGTCAATACAACAATTTGGACTTGGAAGCAATGAACCGAGAGGACAAACTGCTTGACGTAAAATAAAAACATCCACTCGGAGCATTGGGCTCCATTCGAACAGTAAAGCAGTCGGATTACGACCGTCTTGTACCAGGGATGTATTTTCCGCCTTCAACCAAAGGGACTTTTAGAGGAAAGCTGCTTTTAGTTTTCTATAATGCTTGATCCCATTGTTTTCTTGTCTCTTTTCCAATTGGTTTTACGATTTCAGCAAATAGCACAAACGAGAATTACTTTTTTTTCGAACTTTAATGAAAAGAGTGGGAAAAATTGATGAATATTTTTACTACTTCAAGCTTGGAAGCATTGCTTTTGAAACCTTACAAGTTTATCACAACTTGTAACAAAGTTGATAATCAAAACTTACCATTTGTTATATTTCAGTTGGCTGATTGATACCTGAACAGGGCAGGCCAAACCTTCCAGGCCAAATAAAATTAGCTGGACTGATTTAAAATCTTATTAAGTTTCAGGAATAGAGGAATAAAACACTTAAAATTTTGTTAGAAAACTAACTGAACTGAGGCAAGTAGCTTACTCTTGAAAAAAGTGAATTCTTTGCAGTAACTTTCTGACGATTCACACCATAATCGATGTGGATTTCGCTAGAGAATTACCCTTCGCATAAATGCGCTCTGAATGGCCACGCATGTAAAAGAGGCGCAGCACCAATTCGGCAAGAGTGGCTTTTATCAAATGTTCCTTCGTTTTTTATCAGTCTCCCACTCTCTACACTCTCTGCAGTGCAAGTTTTCCTAAATTTCCAACGATTCGCGGAACTGCTCCATAACTGAAATGAATTCTCTTGAAGCCAGGCGTAACAGTACGTGAAGCGCGACAAACTCGCATCGGTTGGTAATCTTATTAAAAGGGGGTGCTGCTCTAGGATCGAAACTTCGAAGCTATGGCTGCGCTTAAGAGAAAGTGGAGAAAGAGAGAACTTAGGGGAGCAAAGGGAAAGCGTGAAGGAGGAGGTAAGGAAGAGAGAAAGTGTATACTTCGAGAGTCCTTAGGAGAACTCCACCACAACTAAAGTACCAAAGTTTTATCCAACGCGTCCGACAAAGCGTTAATCCCTGAAACGAGTCAGTAAAAGCTTTTTGTCCTTTACAAAAAGGTCGAAATTCCCTCAATCGTCTTAAATACGAGTTCCGGTATAGCATATAATAGTCGCTGTGGCTGTATCAGGTAGTGTTGTAGTGCTGAGAACTGAAAGCTTTTACTTTCTCTGACATTAAGTCAAATGAAGAAAGTTTTTTATTACTGAAATTCTTGTGAGAGAGGCGCCAGCTTTTAGACTCGTTTCAGATACACTCCAGATCCCATAGAAGTCGGGCCGCTTTTGTAATTCCTAGAATTGCTAGCTCACACAGTTTTCGAGGGGCTGGGGAGCGAGAGACGGTTGCCATCCTCGTTTCGGAAGGGCCGCAGTGTGCGAGTAATCAGCCAAGTATATTGCGCAATATTATGCATTCCAACTTAAAACGGTTCAGGCAGTCCTGACTGTCTACGTTTCGAGGGTAGCGATTTAGTAACAAGACTAGTGCGAGGCAACCCCCGAAACTGTTATTATATGGGAATTGAAGCGTACTGAAATACTACTTGCCATTTTTTCTTTTCTTTAAGATTACACTCAAAGAAATGTTCTCTTGTGACAAAAGCATGTGTCTTAACGTTAAGGGGATTTTTATTTGTCTCCGCATGAATCCTTTTGTAGCAAAAATTATAATTATATGACCTTTGCATTTTATGTTTTAAAAGAATGCGTTTTAAATAATATTAACGTCAAGCTCGTTGCCTTTAAAACAATTAAATTAGATTTATTCGATAATTAATAATTAATAGTTAGTTAATAATTAATATTAACTATTAATGATTATAATATAATGAATAATTAATTAACTTACTTATTAATTTTAATTTTACTTGAATATAAATATAATATTTCGAAATTATTAAAAAATTATTTAGAGTATATAAATAATAGTATATGAAAGCAAACCCCGCCATTGGATTGAAAGCGAGATTTTGGTGTAATTTATAATGAGATTAATAGAAAAAATATTTAAAATTATGAAAACAGATAAAATAACATGTTATGAAATTAAATTTTATCGCCTTCTAGGAAAAGAGCTAAACGTTTATTATCGTAATTTCTGTTGATAAAGTGACAACATTTCTAAATTCGAAATTTTGTTTGCAGGCCATTTATCCAAATTATTTTCAAATTAATTAGAAAATTATTCTCGACAATGTTGTACAATTTCGTGATGCAAATTAAATTGTAATGGGATTGGACTCCAGTGGGGATATTTAGATAAACAAGTTGAAATCATCTACATTATTAATCACTTTAAACAAGGATTAAAGGCGTGAATTGATACTGATATTGTATTCGTAACACTCTTGTCTCTTAAATTTCTACAGAGTCCAACAATCACATGTTGTTTATTTTATAATATTTTCATGTGACAATTATATAATAATAAGATTTTATATATTTGAATTATGCTTCTATAATTACTAATTGAAATACGAACTAGTCTAAATAAATAAAAAGTCGGTTTGAAGGTATAATTGTGGAGTGCTAATTAATAAATTTAAATGCAATAAATGTTGTCGCGTCTGCTGTTAATATATTCACTACGTGGACTGATCTTCAAAAATAAGAACTTTTTAAACTAATTGATAAGATGGACAATAACAGGCATTTTGTAAATTTTAACTAACTTTGCAAACATACTGAAGCTAAATTTATAATAAGTAGTTCTGGTTTTAATCGTTTATTTAACTATTTTGTTACTTTTATTTGTTGTTTTTACTTTCATCGTAGAAGAGAGCCGCAATTATTATTATCCATTAATATTGATCAAGGGCTGATTTCATTTCATGAAATATTAATTTAGAATTTAATCAGAATTGCAGCTTTCTTCTATGATGGGAGCTAAAACATAAAAGTCCAAATAACTATTATAAAATAAATAACTTTAACCTCAACTAGTTTTTTCTACAGCAGACCTATATTTTCTTTCCCTTGTTTTACTATCTCAGCACATATTCATAAAATCGAATAATCTAGTGCACATTCACAATTTAGACGCTGCGCCTCTATCTGCGTTGTCTAAAGAACGCCAAATGTAAAAAATGCAGTGCACTTTGCGATATTTTTGTTCCTTTCTAAAGAAATGAAAATCCATAAAAATATAATTCCATCGGATAAAATTTTGCACATTCACAACATTAGTATAATTTTCCATGCTTATTTTAATCGTGTCGTGTAATTTTATCGACACCAATTTTAAAAGATATTTTTTTACATAATTTTATTTTTCTTCTAATAATTATGATTTTCAGTACAGCTAGACTTATAGATACTTTCGATATAAATTTATTGGTACGGTATAAATTGACTTTATAGTCATTTAATGTGTTTTTATTTATCTTTAAATACAAATAAAATTTATAATAAAATCAATAATAATAATCATTTTTATGGTACTAGTGAATTCCGATGAAAAATATTAAAAAGTCTATATGAGGTGAAGACCCCAGTAAGTAACATGCGACCAGAGTGACACCCTGCATTAATTTCTTTATTGATTAAAAGTTTAGTTAAAATAAAAATTTGGTTCAAGCCTTAGTAAAAATTGGCATACTTCAATTTTAAATTGCATATAAATATGTCCGGGGAATCATTTTCAAAGTAGTGAATCACAGGTGTCACTAAAGCTTCCACTCGTATGAAGCACAAAAAACATCAATAATGATTACAAAGCAATTCAGGCATACCTGCCATCATGCTTTTAGTATTAAAAAACAACTATTTCACTTTTAATTACAAAAAAAACTCTTAATTAAAGCGTCTCCAAGAGTCAAAAGCTAAATCTTGTATTTATGGCGAAAACAACGAAAATATTTAGAGTTTAACCTTCGACCTCGATGGGGGAGTACAAGATTTCATCAGATTGAGTTCTATTTTCTTAGGAATTTTCCTTTTTTTTCATGAACAAGAATTTCCAAATCTTTTACTAATAATTCGAATATATAAAAATTACCCTGAATTTTTCAATGGTATCTGCAATTTTTTTTTTGCTAAAAACCTTTAATTATAGAAACAGCCTCATTTTTCCTCCAATAGTGGTAACCACATCTAAATGAGACTCACTAAAAGCAACATATTCTAAGTAAGTTGTAGTTTTATAAAATTGCATGGATGAAACTCAGCAAATAATTTGATGCTTGTTACAGTTACACTGATGCATTATTCGAAGTAGAGACTAATTTTATCTACGTCAACTTTCGAGCCTGACAGTCGTTACCGCGTCCAGAATTCGGAATGGTTTCATTGTGAGTCTCGTTGCTCGGAAACACGCTGGTTTGATGTCTCAGCTTAATTGGAGTGTTACATACTCCGTTTTCCCTCAGTCTTCCCTACTCGCAGGTTGGAAGCTCGTAGTTCGTCTCTGGAATTGTCACGAGTATGACGCCACATCGTCATTGCCATAGGGTAGTGCTGGGCGTGGAAGCCCATTCAATTCAACCCTTCGGCAACTCGACACCCTGCCACGTCGCTAGAATAATTTATGCGATGCATCAGCATTGATGCGACACGATACCGGCCGCTAATTCTTATACCAACGAGGTACGTAAAATCCTTCCGTTTTCAGAATCATCAGCTGTGCTTATTTAGTAATTTCAACCAAGTTTCCTGCTCGACGTTATTCACTATAAAATGTTACCCATGCTAAGCATTCATTATTGAAAAAGGACTAATTGCAAATTCGCGCAACGCGCTCTCAATATGTGGATTGTGGGCTGTATCTCAAATATTGATCGCGTTAATTAGTGCGACATTCACACTGTTAGTAAATTTTGTTTAAGTCTGCTCAGAAATTTCATTTCAGAACATTTGAGAATTTAATTAAATTAGGAACTTTCACTTACATATAATTAGTACTAACTTTCATTTGCGATGTTTTTAAAATTAATTTCCAATCAATTATCAGTCTGAGAATTTTCGTTTGCGTTAATTTGTTTCCAAGTCATAATACAAACAAATAAAAATCGAAAAAATTAGGAAACATGCTTAATTAGAATTTGCAGTATAAATTATGAAATTTCGGTAATTCACATTTGCCAAATGTTGCATTTGCAATAGGGATACGAGGTAACACCGAACGTCGAGGCACGGGGGTCTTTGAAAACAACATCGTTCTTCCTCAATCATTTTAACTCTTCTATGCTTATAATAATCTATTTCATTAGAGAAATGGTAATATAAAGTTTTAATACCTAGAAAGAATTTCAGATTCGATTACAGGTATGTAACATTTGCAACATTAATTGAAATACTTGTGGCATGAAAATGTGTTCTATCAGTACATACATTATTATTGCACCTATTAATTATAAAAATATACCATTAGGTGTTAGTTTTTGATTAGTGTATTAATATATACGAATATGTTGGAAGATATAGCCTACAAACATACCGATACGACGTTTACATTTCAGGATTAGATCAAATTTACATTTCATTATTATAAAAAGTTGTTCTAAATTTTAAGATTTACGATTATATAAAACTGAATACTTTCAAGGCCCAGCCTTAACATCGCAATAAATATTTTATTTTGCGGTCCAATTGCACAATGTTAAATGCTATACTTAGAGAGAAAAATTATTCACTAACATAATCTGGAAAAAATCCCAGAAAGTTTAGAAACTAGAAAAGAGAAAATAAATTATAGGCAAAATATTCATTTCCACAGAATCGCTCAAATTTTACTTTTCTATGCGTACAATACCAAAGAATCCAACAGTACAATTTTTACATTCACAGAAAAAACGAAAGATAAAGTTTACATCGCTTTTGGGCTAAAGATTCACCGCAACAAAAATTAACCTTGCCGGATAAACTTTACATGAATCGAAGATAATTTCCAATTTTTAACCGTGCCTGGATAATCTTTCGCCTTATAATCGCTCCATTTTTATTCGCGATGTAGCAAGAATTGCGATCCCAGCGCTATCTGTCGTCGTTTAACTTCATTAAATTGGAGAGAACTGGGGATTCAAATCTGTCAGTTGCTTTTTGCGCTTTTTGCTAAATAGTATTAAACAAGTTCTAATGCCTCAACAATAATCTAATTGATTTCGGAGGAGATATATCAGTAAGAACAAATTGTTTTTTAGTATTTTGTGTTGCTGATTGTACATGTGTTACCGAAGTTTGCTCACTTCATCGTGACGCTGTAGACGAGATCAGAATTATTCTCCTAACCTCAGTAAAACTTTCGCCGAAATGGGTTTAATTTTTAACCGTTTGCAAGTTTTAGCTGCAACAAATTCTAACTTTTCTTTTTTCTTAGTTGTTTTAAATCTGGGGTCCCGATTTATAGCTCGAATCCACTCATCCTTTGCCGTTGTCCCATTGCTGCTAAGGATGCCGTAGCAGACGACAGCTTTTATTCCATCGTAGAATAAACTTTCGCCAAATAGCATGTAAACTTTATCAGCTGAAAATTTTACATACCACAAAATTTAACTTCAGTTTTTTCTGTGTCAATATGATATTTCTATTTAATAAAAAACTGTCATCAGTCTTGTTCGCGCAGGTTCAATCAAGTGTTCATGGAGTCCAATATTTACCCGTGAAAACGTAAAAATTTTTAACTTTCGGGTAGTGCGAAACTGATTTCTTGGAACTATTCGAGTACTCAAAATCGTTAGAATTCGCAAAGATTTGACTTAAAGTTTAAAGGTTTTTATACAACCCTAGCAGCAACCCTTGATAATTTAAAAAGAATTCTAAAAAAGACGTTTAAATAAAATTTCTTTATTCTTGTTCTACATAGCTGTAATTATATTTCACATCCGTCCTACTTTCCTTCTTTCCATAAAATTACACGCAACAAAATGTTTTTTGAAAACAGTTCAGAGACTTCTAAGTCAAAGAAATAAGGCCTAATAATTACTTGCAAATTTAAATTATTTCGCATTTAGGGAGTAATTAACATTTCTGTAATATTTAACCCTAACTTATCATTAGAAAAAGAAATTTCATTTTTTAACTGTATATTATACATCTTAATATCATAACTTTAGTAGTTAAAAGCGCATGATATAAATTTCTTAAGTGATTTATTCAACTTTGAAGTATAAAATAATTAATGAAGAGCTTTGAATATTAATGACATTGTACAATGATTATAATAGAATACGCTTATTCTATAAAAAATTGTGATTGGGGTGAGTATGCAAGGCTGCTTATGGTACTTTCTGATTAGTGTCGTTTCTTCAATTACACAGGCCAACAATTCTCAGAACCAGAGACCAGACCTACTATACCCGAAGGTTTTTGCTGCGCTGAATCCGAATCTGACCTCAGAAAAATTCCA
>NC_046660.1:97306126-97340586 GCF_010883055.1 Belonocnema kinseyi | reverse complement strand
TGAGGTCGGATTCGGATTCAGCGCAGCAAAAACCTTCGGGTATACTAGGTCTGGTCTCTGGTTCCGGACCTTTGTCAAATTTTGTCGGCCTGTGTTATTCATCGCTCCCCGCTACTCTCTCTCTCTCTCTCTCTCTCTCTTTTGAAGAATTATGCTGTAAATGACAGTGCAATTTCTTAAATAATTTATCGTGTATTTTTTATTCGATTTTAAAAAGATTTTCAAAATTGTGACTCTGAAGCTTCAAAGGATAGAAACTCTAGTTTCCTAAAGTATTTTTAAATTATTGCATTATATTATTATATTGCAAGATAAATTGTTTAGGTAATTTGTCTAAAAGAAAAAAAATATTTTGCTTGGATTCCTACGCCAGTTGAGTTCCAATTAGTAAGAAAAAAGGATTTCTCGCGAGTTCAGAAGTAGGAACTGCAATTACGAACATTTAATTAAAGCATGTCGACGTCTTCCTCTTCCATTCGGTACCCAAATTTCTTTTAGTTTTGAGTAAGCGATATTTTTTTATAAACCAAAGGTCACACTTTATTTTAATTGGAAACCAAAGTCGTGTATTTTCGGCTAAATTCATGGAAATAAGTAAATGGTTTAAACTAAAAATTGCTTCAGGAATAAGTCAGACGAAAAAATTATATATAAAGCGTTTTTAAGGTCAAAGAAGATCTCGATTTCAGTTAATGACAACTGTTGCTTCAAATAATGGACCTATATCAAAAGAAAATCATTCAATTAAGTAAAGCATGTTCTTCATATATTAAGATGAAATCTGCATCAGTTTGGTGCAGGTGAAAGAGAACAGAAGTAACTTCTGCAATTTACGCTATCGGGTGCTAGCTTGAGTTTCGTAAGTTTCCACCATACATTGATCAGCATATTTGTCTGCATTCTAGCAGTAGGTAGTAGTCGCATTTGTTCGCAATTCGTGCAAATAATTGGCCATATCTAAGGCAAAAAAAGGTTTATTTTTTTTAATCGCCCAAGATAACAAAAATGAATATTTTAATAAAGGAAACAAGGATATTTATTATTTCATTTCTTTGTATTAAACGAAAACTTGTCTACATATACAACATTTAAATGTTCATGTTCTTAATTTTTACTTATTACAGTTTTTGCCCAATTACAATGAACTTCTAATCGGATAAGAAGGTTCATAATTCAAGATACTTAGGAAAAGTATTGTTTTTATGAGGTGCCAGCAAAAATGCCATACGGAAATTATTTAAATTTATATTTGCAAGCGGGGTAATTTAATTGCACGATAAACAGAGTAGATTTATGTATCAAGTTTGGAGCTAGATGTCATGCTAGAACTGAAGGAGAGGCACAAGTTTTTTAATCCTGCTTTAATTATGCGAGACCCGGACCGGTGCTTCGCAATTGATATGTAAAATGTTACTTGTAACATCTCTGAAAAATGGCGAAAGACCGCAGAAAGGAATGCAACGCTCAGAAAATGAATAACGTTTGCGTGTGCAACCTGGTATATTATAAACGTCGTGATATTACGTAAAAATATACATAATAAACGCTACACGAATAAAGTGAAATTCTTCATTAACTCTTTTGCTTTTTATCCCCTTTCAGAAACGAAATTATTTACTGAACCTTTGTAAAAGCTCCTGGTCGTTAAAATTAATTGTTTCAAAAATTGCTTCCCTTATTTTTTTATACAATTCTCTAAAGTTTTCACAGTTGGTGAAATTTAATCCAATTATCAAAAATAAATGTTTAAATAAAAAAATTTTTAAATAATAAATTTCAAAAATGTAGTAATATTTTTTGTAACTTGAAGCTCATAATATTTTCATTCGACACATAATGGAGCAAGGTCTTTTCACTAATTAAAATAAACAAATTTATGCCGAAAAAATAAAACATTTTTAAAAATTGTTAATTATTTAATCACCGATCACCGAAATTAAGAAGCGTTTGGCTCAGTTATATTTGCAGTTGGAGCCAGCAAAGGTACTCTGCAAATACAGAAGGAGGGTCAAGAAACCTGCAGCAGTATGAAATGGACGAAGGAACTAAAAAATCTGTACTTCGTGCTTACTTTAAAGCCGAAAAATTGTCTGAACTATACGAAGAGAACACCTTTGTCTTTTTTTAAACGCATGTCCCCACTTAACGCATAGAATGAACGAACAACATCTAGCAGGCTAAAAATTCTCTTTTTTGAAAACCATGAAAATGAAAGTATACCATCCATGTATCTCAATTGATGAACCTTCAGAAACTTCGGCTATTGAGGAAATTTCTGAGGTTGTAGGCTAAGAATCTGATACGGTATTGATGTCATTGTGGAAGTATAGAAGGTAGAACAACAACCAGTTTTAATACCACAACAAAAAATGCGAGCATGAAAAAAAACGAAATCTCAGATAATCTTAAGCATCTCAAAAAGAACTTCGAACGCCCTCTATTGGAAATTGGAGATGTAGCACCGACTTCAAGGCGCCTTCTGCCAAAACTTAAGATCACAAAGACTTTACTGGCACTAATGGACCACCTTGACAACCAGCTGTAACGATTTTATATGATTGAACAGCTATTCAGCACGCAGGTACTGAAGCTTGTACACTGCGCAATATATCTACAGTCAGAAAAATGCGATTAAAATCTAGACCTCAGAGAAACAACATTGTCAGAGAGATAAGACAATCATGATCCGCCATGGAAAAGGAGAATAGAAAACGATATCAGCAGAATAAGATGTAAACTGGATAGACTCACGCAATATAGAAGAGACAACAGAGCTAAGAAGCTGATTCGATCAGGATCAGGAGATCGATTAGAGATCAGATAGACTGAGGATTATCGATCATGGATTGATCGAATATCAGACATTAAGAGATTGCTTGGTTTCCAGATCTGATATTCATGATTGAGACAGATTTTGTTTGATAACACGTTTCAAAGAGATCACGAACAATAAATACGAGGAAGCGAAGGTGTTTGGCTCGCGTTTCCTCGTAGGGCGGAAGGTGTTTGGCTTATAAACCAGATTCACGAAGTCACTGACGGAAACCCTGAAATTAAGAAGAATTACAAATCGACCAGAATCACCATCTATAATGACAAGCTTGAGGACTACGAGAACATCAAAAAACTTTTTAATGAAAAGAAAATCTCATACTACACTTATTCTACAAAGGAGAACAAATTGCAGAAACTAGTTATCCATGGACTAGATTACTTTGCAGAAAGCGACATCAAGGAAGATCTGGAACGACAAGGACTACTGGTGGAAAACGTCTACAGACTAAAGGCAAAAGCTCCCAAAGATCAGACTCAGCAAAGAGATGCGCCATACGATGCCCCTGTCTACACGATAGTGCTCCACAAGGACACAAAAGCCCAGGAAGCGTTCAGGATCAGAGCCGTCTGCTTTATGAGAATACGGTGGGAAAAGCATTGTAACACAAGAACAATTACACAGTGTCGTAGGTGCCAAAAATTCGGACATGGGACTGAAAACTGTTTTGAAACTCCCCGATGTGTCAAGTGTCTTGAGACTCATCTCACATCAGAGTGTAAAAAATCACGTAAACAGAAACCAATGTGTGCCAACTGCAAGGGAGAGCACTCTGCCAGTTATAGTGGATGTGAGTCATATAACAATCATCTCCAAAAAGTGCAACTTCTGAGGCTGAAAAGAAATCCTCAGAGAAATCCCTTTCTCCCCCGAGAAAGAGAGGTCTACAGAATGCGACGGAAAACCACCAAGCTCCAGCTTGGACAACTACACGAAACACTTAAAAACGGGCGAGTCAACACATCGAATCTGACGAAGGAAATTGAGAACCTGTCTTCTAGGAAATCAACCAAATTTGTGATATAGGTAAACTTTTTAAGCTAGCAATAAGATTGAAACCAAAATTACTAGAATGCAATAATAACTTCCAAATACTACAAGTAATTAGCGAGCTTGCTGCTGAACTCGATGGCTAGTCCCAATAGTAAAAAAATCTGAAAATAGTTCACTGGAATGCCAGTGGTTTAGATAGTAAAAAACATGAAGTACCCCTGTTTCTCGAAAACTATGATGTAGATATTCTCTGATCTAATAGATAAAAGTATAGATGAACTCACTAATATAATAATTAATACGATGAATGAAACTATCCCTACACAATCACTTACTCAATTCAGAAATAGCCTCCCTGGAAACATATCTCAGAAAACTAAACACAGGAATGTGCTAAGAAGAATAATGCAAAAATCAGGAAACTCTCATATAAAGACCTTTGTTAATGAAGCTACTAGAGAAATTAAGGGGAAAATAGTTAACCATAATAATAAAAACTGGGGTGATAAACTTGCCTCGCTTAATACCAAAGACAATAACCTATGGAAAATGGCGAAATCACCTAAAGGGCAAAACAAACCCCCCCCCCCTCAAAATTTTCAGATCATATACTATTTAATGATAAAGACAAAGTAGAAGTAATTGCAAATAATTTCGATGCGATCCATCAGCTCACAGACAACATGGGAGAATCTGCAAATAATAAAATTATTGATGAAAAATGCAGCGAAATTGTTCAAACTGAAGTAAAACTAGATAAAATAAAACTGACTACCCCAAAATAAATTAAGAAAGCTATCTCTAAAACTAAAGCAAAGAAAACCCCTGGCATTGATGGCATCAAAAATATAATACTCAAATACCTTCCTAAAAAGGCAAAAGTACAAATAACACACATATTTAATGCATGTCTCAACCAGAGTTACTTTCCTGAAGATTGGAAAAAGCAAAAATACTGCCAATATATAAGTTAGGCAAAGATAAAACCTCTCCTCGCAGTTATAGACCCATCAGCCTATTATCCACCCTAAGTAAAGTTTTTGAAGCAGGCATAATAAATAGACTCCATGATCACGAAAAAAGCAACAAATAACTGTCCCCAGAGCAACTTGGAGTCAGATCAGGGCACTGGGCGGTTCAGCAACTAGCTCGACTAACAGACTATATTAGTACCAATTTTAATATTCGGCATAGCACAACTTCATTGTTCTTTGACATGGAAAAAGCCTGCGGCACAGTATGGCATGAAGGCCTTATAGTAAAATTGAATAGCTATAACATAACGCAATAATTAATTAAGATAGTAAATAGTTACCTTAATAATAGAGCCTTTGCAGTACAAATAAATGATAAATTCTCGACTGAAAAATATATAGCAGCAGGAGTCTCGCAAGGATCTGTATTAGGACCAGTATTCTTTTTATACTATATTAATGATATCCCAAAGACTGAAAATCCAAAGATAGCTGTCTTTGCTGATGATGCTGTTGTATATACTGCTTCTCGACGGAAAAGGATAGCCATATCAAAATTGCAAAAATATGCTCAGGAACTAGAGATATATTTTGTCAGATGGAAACTTAAAATTAATACAGAAAAGACTGAGTTAGTGATTTTTTCCCATAACGATGGTGACAAGTAAATTCCAAAATTTAAATTGTATAATAAAACCATAGTGCCTAAGAAGTATGTCAAGTACCTAGGAGTAGTACTAGACTCAAAACTTAGCTATACGAAACATACAAAATTAGCACGGAACAAGGCTGCTGCAATCGTAGGATATCTCTACTCACTACTATGTAATAAAAGCAAAATGAGCATGTACAATAAGGTAATTGTATATAAAATGATTGTTAGACCAGCCATGCTATATGCAGCTCATATTTGGAGAAACACATACAAAACTAATATAAAAACCTGCAAAGAATACAAAATAAGTGCCTTAGGATGGCTGTCGATGCCAAGTGAAATTAAAAATTCTAGAACTGCACAAAAAACTCAGAATATCCACAATAAGTCAGGACTTATATCGGTTATAAAATGAATTGTATGTAAATCAGCTTTCTAGTCAGCCAATCCTAAAGGATACTTCCAAGCTACTTTATGATGATGCTCCCTTTAGGGTAAAATACAAATTACCGCAACATTTGCTACAAAAGTAATATAGACCTATTTTAGATGGCATATTCCTCGTGGAAATAATACCTAAAGTATACAATGTAAATAGTCTAGGTTAAGTTAGGTTAAGGTGTAATATAATTTAAGTCTACACATTTAACTAGGTTTTTACATATTTTTCCTATAACATAAAAACTAGTAATGGTCAAAACCAAAATCACTACAAACACAGCATGAGCACATCAATTTATTTAGGGTAAAGTCGAGTCAGATAGGAACTAAAATATTACAATGTACAAACTATGTAACTGAAATATGAACAATAAAAAACTTTTAAAGCAAGCAAGCAAGAAGCTGATTCGTGACGTGACGGACAACCTTCATTCATACAATATTTCATCCACAACATCAGATGCTACAGTGAAAGAAAGTGATTGACTCCACCCGATAGAATCTCTATGTCCTGACTGCTAGGCTGTGCAGATAAAAGAAATGTAACGTCAGAAAAAGATCAAAACATGGTAGTGATTCAGGTGCAAAAACGCAAGTGCAACCTGCACTTGGAAAAGATTGATTATAAATAAGCTTTCTCTTGGTACTTCAGGATTACTTACTTCAGATTCTTCAGATGCACAATATCTGATTGATTTAGTTTTATTGATTGATTCCAGCATCACCTTATGGCCTCTCACCTCACTTTGGAAGCTAGTATCTTGCTCCTCCATTACGTAAAGTTATCCCTTAAATACTTCCTCAGAAAAGCTCTTCTGAGTAATAAAGGATAGCTCCCAATCCTCCATAGACCTATTTCCAGCCAACTTTATTTCCTCGGTGCAAGACTACTTTCTATATTAAATCCTTAATTTTGGTCCATGCTGTTCCCACAAGTAGCTAGGGAAGTACCGGTCCGCCCGCACAGAGCCCTGCATGCTAAGGTAAGGTCTCAATACTCTCGGAGACGACCTGGTATCCTAGAGAAATCGTTTAGAACACCACACCCTGATGACATTCAGCCTTCAGAACGGTTTTTAACGCCTTGCCTTTGGAGTTATTCCTTCGGGACCTCCCCTGAACCGATGTCCGCGACACTTATTGAGTTATATAACCGCAATCAGCAGAAACCCTTGGTACAAAGTCCCCCAATCTGCAATCCGGGGACGCGTCTGTTAGCCTGGTTAAAGCACCATCATTTCAGATATTTGTACATTGTCTGAATTCGCCGCTCTTACTGCCCTGTCGAACATATCTACCTCCGCTCTCTAAATTTGAGTTAGTAGAAATTTTACTTATTCTTTCAGTACACTTCATTTTAATTGATGAATCATTTGTTTTCAGTAGTTTACTAATTTTAACAGTAAAAAACCCGTAACTGAAGTTAGTCAATTATACCGTAACTGTAGTGAATCTATTATAGACTTAGAATAAATTGAGAGAGAAAAAAATTTTAATTAGGATTTTATTTTTCCTCCAATATTATTTGTAATATTGAGGTTCAACCAAAAGTTTAATTATAAATTTTTCATCAGAATATATAAACTTAGTGTATAACAATACACGGGTGCAAGTGTTGTCAAGTACTAAGAGTAATTTACAAATTAATTTCACCTGTATATTGTTATACACGTTTCATTTAAAAATATTTTATTCTTTCCATTGCATTTTAATTTTTCACATATATTCGTGTCTCCGTTTGAGAGTGTAGAAAACTTATTACATCTGTATCTCATTGACAACATATTGTGCCTGAACTTAAAACATTTTATTTTCATTGAATTCTGCAAACTAACTTATATTTCTCAAACAAAATTTTAATAAACACAATTTATATACATTCTTGTTTATCTTATGATAATTATTTATTTTAATTACTAGAATTGTTTTTAATGTTCATTTTGAATTCCACGCAAGCGCAAATATACAGGGCGCCCAAATTAGATATTTTTACTTCAACCATCCGCTAACTTCACTTCGTTAAAAACTGAGGGGAAAATAATGGATCAAATACATGGAGCAAAACTTTATTTCTGTAAAATCGTTGTAATTTACAATAATTATAATAATTTTATTATTTTAATAAATAGAAATTAAAAAATATGAACTATTTTTTAAATATACTTTTATAGAAAAAATTATATTTTAGGAAGATATTAGCAAAATAGGGCAAGGTTGAACTAAATCCCATTGGTCCCTTGTTTTACCCTCAGATATCTACGAAGTGAAGTTAGCCTCTTGATTTGAAGTGAAAATACCTAATTGGCAGCAGACGACGGAAACTAGAGAATAGAAAAATGACCAATTTTGAGAAATTCAGCTGCAAAGAATTTTGCGAGGAATTGCTATCATTAGGCATCGTCAATGATGAAGTCATCGAAAATTGAAAGGTAGTAATTTTTAATTCAATATTCATGCACAAATCCATTTAGCATTTAAAAAGTTTATCACCCCTTAAAGGACCTTTGGGGTCATTGGAATGACGGATTTTCCTGTTTTTTCTGATTGTTTACGTTTATTTTATATTCTCATTAATGATAGTGTAATAATCGTTCAAAATTTCGCTCTTTGGTTTTAACGGATCTTTACGTTTCGGTACTCAGAGAGTCCGAAAGTCATAACAATTTGTTGGCATCTAGCTGTATGCTTACCTGAATGTTGTAGCGTGAGCCATCGATGCACTTTTTAAAGGTCCTCAAGTGAAGTTTATGTTCATTGACCAGATATGTGTCCAACCAAATTAAAAAAATTTTAAGCATTTTAAGAATTTAAAAATATTTTTTTTTCAAATTTCAGAAATATTTGTCAACGTTTCTTATACATGAGTGGAAGACTTGCAACATATGTACTTTTATTTAATTTTCAAAAATATTTGTCTGACAGATTAGGAAATATTATTAAAAGTTTTCGCTGTATGTCAAATATATTTCGAAACTGAGTTAAATTTTTCAATTAGACCAAAATGTAAAAAGTTACATTTTTTTAAATTTGAAACAAAATTTTTTTACGCGTTTTCGATATTTTTGGCAAAGTTCTTGGTGCACGACAAAAAGACAAGCAAATTTTCCCAACGACATTTAAAATTTGTTTTGATAGATTAAGAAATATAAATCCAAAATTCTACTAAATATAAAATATATGTTTCTTGAAATTTTTTATTCAGACTAAAATTCAAAAAGTTAGATAATTCTCAAAAACATGGGATTTTTGTTTTCAAGAGTTACGTAAGTGTAAAGCGTTATTTTTAGTGTATTTGAACGAGGTTCTCAAATTATTTTGATGAAATTTTTTAATTGGACACAAATTGAAAATTTTCAAGATTAATGAGTTCCTTTAATCATTAAGATTACTGTACTATGTATTAACCAGAAATATGTGCATTATTTAAATAATATTTTATATATGAGTAATATTAATTGATTTAGAAGGACTTGAGTTTTGAAATGTTTATTTTATCAAATGAATAAGCAATTATTCGATTATCATTTGATTATTTATTTCATTATTTACACGTGCTAAGTAATTTCCAATTTTAAACAATTTCACATTTCAAAATAGCGCCCAAATATATTTAAAATGTAATCTTGTCAAATTAACTAATTTCTTCAATACAATTATAACTGATCAATCAGTTTTATTAGTGCAGGTACATATAACTGATGCAATTAGTAATTTTCTTTTTACTAATCCAATCAATAAAATTCCACTAATTGTCAGTGACTCAATTCTAGCTACAGAAATTAGTAGAATTTAACTGTATTTTACTAATTCAAATTTAGAGAGCACTCCTTTGAAATTCGTCCCAAATGGAATATATACCCAACCTATAGTCTGGCCTTACATTTAACATGCATACAACTAAATCGCGATCAATCGGTTTTAACGATTCAATGTTAAGGGTAAATGGATAACTGACTGCTTGGTTTGGTATCAGATAGGGTTCCAAGATTAAAGTAAACAAAACAGCAATTAGTATTTTTAAAGGAAGAAATGACAACACAGCGTGTAACATTGTCATGGATAAAGAGAGGATTGAATATGTTTAATTTACTGCTAAGTGTGGAAGTCATGACTGGAAGTAAAAAAGTGACTTGTCTTTTCCTTCACATTTTGAAGAGCGGCTATAGTAGATACGCAGCCTTTTCCTTTGGAGTAAAATGAATCATCATGCAAGCATAAAATATATTATAACTTAAATCGTTAGTAAAAATTGTGCTAACTACTCGTTTACAGTTTTCTTTATAACATCGTTGGTTGAAATTCGGATAAGAGTTCCGCTTTATACAATACATGAAGGTACTCCATTTTCAAGCTTGATTTATCCAACAAGTATCTGTCTACTCAAACTTTGATATACCGGTTGTTGACAATGTTAATAATAAAATCTAAAATAAACCCATATATTCAGTCTTCCTCTAATGTACGGGATATATTTTGTCTATGAAATAATAAACCCTTGTGTCTTTGAAATCCTCGTCACTGGGTCACGATTTAAGCAGATCGTTGAAACCGAGTGAATTTTTACTTGCCTGTGGTACACGTAGACGTCTTTAAAAGCTGCCATGCGAAAACTTGCCCAGGGGATTCCTTTTTTTGGTAGGGATGTCCTTCTTCGCCTTATATAAGGGAATATTTAAATTCAAGAGTTAAATAAGTAGGAAAATATGATTGGTAAATACTATTTTTTATGGAAGGTTATGTCCAGGGGTGTACTGCTATATTAACTGGAAAGGCACTTCTGATGTAAGTTTGTCTCGCCCCAATAGAAATGATAACTCTTAAAAGTATTGTAAAATATATGATATTGGCAGAATGCGGATAATAAAACCGCAAGTAAAATAGGGGGTTGTTAAGTTTGGAATTAAATAAGTTATTTCTTATGGGATTTTAAAAAGAAAGTGGTGTTCTTATCTTTTCCTTAAAGCTTGAACTTGTCACAGTGAAAAACGTGGTTCGTGCGCCACTAGAAGTACGGTCAACGGGTCAATTCCGTTAAGTGCTGGTCTACAGGTTTTACAAGAGTTCTCGCACAAGCCCCTTCGATAATTGAACATCCTTGTCTAAAGGACGCAGAAGGCGTATCCTCGATTGCACCGCTTCTAAAACCATCCAACTCTACATAGGAGGGTGTCGATTGTTTTTATTCCAACTCGGCGAGGGTTGTGTTTGCGCTCGTATAAGTTGGTCGCTGATGCAACGGGGACCGCTAGAACTTAGCTTTAATTACGGAAAGAGCAGTAAACAATACAACGCGAAGTGTAACTCAGTATGGATATTCTTCCTTGAAACTAGTAAGCTCTTTTCTTACAGTATAACCACCTGCAATTTGCATATGAAAAAACAAAGAAAATTTTTACTGAATAATATTTGTCTTTGCTTTATATTTAAAAACATTTGTAGTTTGCGATTTTTTTTCATTACAAAATTTAATATTTCATGTTTCTAAGTCGTTTTCATTGGAGATTAATTAAACATATGAATCAGTATTTAAAAAACATTCTTCTCGTTTGATTTCATCCTGTTAAGGCAGCTTGAGAAAGGAGTGGCACTGCTTTTATTTTAAAACTTGTTGGGTCTTCTATATGAAGACACTTAGATTTTGTTTCGTTTAATATGAAAGGGGTTGTTTTGGTGCACTTCTTAATACAATTTTTCTACTAGGGATATAAATATAATTTTTGTCATGTTCTAATCGTTAAACCGGAAAGAAGAGAGGATTATTCAGAATATCTTCCCCATTTTTTTCGACGTTATCGTTGTTTTCAATTATGTACTTTTTAGTGGTTATGTTATTACTTCACTTTGCTACCCATATCTCGGCGATAGATTCATTCGATGTTCGATTATTTTGAAATTTTTCCACTAATATATGCTGCTTTTACTACGTTTTAATAACCAATTACGGCACGATATAAGACATTGATTAGCCAATCGCATTTAATACACAAACTGTTGGCAAAAAAATCATGAAGAACCTTGCACAATTCCAGGGAGACCAGACTGTAAAGTCATAAACACATTTTATCACATTCGTGACTATTTTTAATAAAAAGAACTTTTACTTTTTGCTGCATTTTATGCTATCATTAACAAATTTTATCTTCTATCGTTGGTAACTTGAACTCTTGAGATTTGGCTCTAAATATACCTCCACGGGAGCGTTCGCACACGACGTAACGCAGGTTATCAGAGATTTTAGACACTCCCTTCTCCTTGATACGCGTTTTTCCATATGCACGAAAATTACACAGTTAAACTAAAACAGTTACAGGTGACAATTATAAAATTCTAAACTAAAAAATAAACCGTTAAAACTAAAACGTTACATAATATGTGAAAGCTCCCAAAAATTAGAATCTAATATTTTCGTTTCTACCTTTGCAATGTTTACCATTCATTACTTTCGAAAAGTTGTCTAATTTTTGTGTAAACATTTTCATTTAAAGTGAAATTAAGTATTTTATGTAATACTTCTTAAGAGAAGAAAGCTTTTTTTGATGATTTACAAAGTAAAGTGAGAAGTAAAGTGATTGGAGTTGAGTAAAAAATAAGTAGTGAGATGTGAGAAAAATTCCTTGATTAACCTTCTGGACCAGCTGCAAATGGTTTAGTACTACGAAAAAAACCTGATTAGTAGACAGTATATTTTTTTATTGCCATTAAAGTTCTATTTGTTATTTTTGACTACCTTCACTTATAGGTAGAAAAACTTTCAGAAAGAAAAAAATTTACTTTTAGAGATAAAAATTCCTTTATTTACTCCAAATTCATTTTGGTATTTAAAACTTAAACAGTACAAGTTGAAAATTCACAATTTTAGTAGAAAATTATACTATTTTTGTAAACTATTTAACTAATAATTTGAAAATTAATATTTGCGGGTTAAAAATTGAATAGTTTTGTAGAATATTCGCGTTTTTAGATTGAAATTTTAACCATTTAGTTGATTTTTTCTCTCTCTTAACTTAAAAATCTTTCTTGCTTAAAAATTCTACTCTTTGGTTAGGTATTCGCTTTATGGTTGATTTCAACTGTTTTTTTCATTTTAAATTAAAACTGACTTTTTTGAAATATACACTTTTACATTTTTATTTGCCAATTCTTTTTTTTTTAAGCTGAGCTAAATACTTAATTGAAAAAACATTATCTGTTGTTATTGATCCATCTTCAGTAGAAAATTCAACTACATTTATACTTTTAGAGTCCTGGATGCAGGCAGTAACTGTCTGCAACTAGGTATACACCAGATGTTTAAATTCTAAAGGACTTGAAGGAAGCAAATCAAAGCACGCTGCAGAAGGCGTATCCTTAATTGCACTGGTTTAAAAACCATCCAACTCCACATAGGAGGTTGTTGATAGTTTTGTTCGAACTTGGTAAGGGCAGTGTTTGGTCTCGTAAAACTTGGTCGATGGTGTAACGGGTCCGCAGAAACTTAGCTTTAATTACGGAGAAAGCATCAAACAATATAACGCGAAATATTAATATGAATATGAATATCTGTTGAAACAAACGTTTGATATGGTCCTGTTGCGATAACTTAGGAAAGAAGAAAGTTGAAGCACCAGTCGTCAGGAACAAATTGTTGGATTTGGAAGTTGAATGAAAATGAATTTTTCATCAATCCCACGAGTCGTAAGGAATCAAACTGTCCTTTATTTTTATAAGACGCATCGTAGAAATGCCACAGCAAGAAAGACTGGAAAGAAGCGAGACCAAAAGGTCAAATAAAGCGAGGCACTCTAGTCCATTACCCTCCGGCTCTTTGCCTGGATGGAGTAGGGTAACATTGTACTTACTTTACGTTTAGACTCGAATTTCTTCGAATTAGTATTCCTTCAATTCTCTTGTTGTCTATAGAAAACGGCTATCGATCGTACTTTTCTAAATTTCCCGATTACACAGATTTTATCTGTGTATAAATGTTGTCGGAGCAAATAATTATATAGAATTCAAAATAACATAAATATTTGTCGTCAACTTATATCGCTTCCCATAGTTTATTCTTCATGTTCAAAGGCATTCTTGGTATTGTTTTGGTAATAGGTTTTTGTTTAAATTTGCTATCCAAGATTCTCAAACCTTTGCTACATTCAGAGAGCAACCGGACACATTTGACAAAATTTTGAACCAGGGAATCTGGCAAACATTTGTTCTCTTTTTACTTATATAAATCATTACAGTATCAGCGTTTCTTAATTTTTCTTCGAAACTTCACTTATTTTTGATAATTAATCCTTTCAATTTACAATTCTTCATATACATACCGATTTAATTCCTGTTCAAAAATCTTCCGAAACACTGACTTGTTAGAAGTTTTAATTAATTAAATATTTTGTAAACTTGAAAATTAATGTTCATGTTTAAAATAAAATTCAAAACTGTTATAGGGCAGACGAGGATAAGAGCAACCACCTGGACAAAAGCAACTTTGAAAATGAGATTAATATTTCTTAATCGTTTCTATTATTCTTTCCATCAAATAATTTACTTATTATATAAATTGTGATTAAACTCGAATCTTAAAAATCTAAGTGGTAGAACGAAAATGATGCAGAAAACAGTTTTAACAACTTAAGAAACCTGAAAGATATACTTACAGCATGGAAATCTGATCTTCCGGTAGATGAAGCATTATTTCATCAAGTAATTATAAAAATGAAATTTCATCCAGGATGAAAATATACTAAATTCAGAAAATAGCCTCGAAAACAGCTGAGGCTTCACCATCGTGGTAAGAGCAGCCAAGAAAATAGTTGAACGCTTGGATGGTAACTCTATTATAAACTTGGTCAATAATACGATCAAGCTCTTACCTTAAAATGAATTGCGTGTAAAACATCCACAATCTTCCTACTTCTCAACGATTGGTACAGCGGATATTCTTACTGCGCGTGTCGTCTGAACCTAGTAGACTGTCAACAAATAACAAGTCATACCATTTAACTATTTTTATTACAAAAATTATTTAATTCATACGGTATAAGTAAATAAGTTAGAAAGTAACTTTTTCAGTGTACAAAATATCAAAGAATAAAATGATACAATGCTTACATCCAAAGATATTCCAAAGAACAACGAAACAAAGCCTGTTAGAAACATTGAAATGATTAAATAATTGTTTTATTAATAAAACCAAATATATAGAATCATAATAAACAATAATTTGACACTCGAAATGAAGTAAAAATTGATAAATTCCACATCTAATTAACTATTTATAGAGCAATCAATATTATTTCGTCGATCTTGCCAAGGTCTAACCTAGGTAATTAAAACAGAGACTTTTTTCGATACTGTTAATTTCTTGTTTTAAATACTTTTAGATAATTTTTATATCAAGGAACAGTGATCAAAAACTGGTCCATATAAGTCATAACTACTTCTTACAGTAATAAGAAGTACAGAAATGTATAGTTTAAATTTCTTATTATGTATTATATTAGAGTTCCTGTACATTTATCGAAACTGTTAAATGAATTTGTGCTCATCGCAAATTTATTTAGACCAGACTAGACTGCCGAAATTTGTCATTAAATTGCCTTTAAGTTTTTCTATACGGTTCCCATGGTGTTTAATTGATTTTTAAGATGCTTTGAAAATCTGTTATTTTTGTAGCTTTTCTTTCCATTTCTCCTTCAATTTCATTAAAGTAATTTGATAGATAATGTCCCGAATAATCTTGTTGCATTCCCCGCTGGAGAACGTCGCTATCCCACGACGGCAGGGTAGAAAAGTTGCCCTTTTCTCAAGAATATTACACTATTATTGAGAATAATAAATCCGCGGGGATGAGCCGGAATTAATTGCAAAGGCGATTGCAAGCAATTTGCGACACTGATTGCATCTGAGATGAGAACCATCTTGGGAAAAGCTTTCGTGAATAAAAGGAACAACTCCTCTCCTTTGAAGCTCGGGATTTGAATCCACGTTTTACAGCGCAATTAATTCCCCAAGGAGAGTTGCATTTCTTACCCTGGCCGATCAAGGAAAAGGATTTGCGATCCGAAAGGTTCGGTGGACCATCCATGGAGGATGATGATAGAATGGGTGGCAGTTGGATGGGAAGAAAACGGGGGAGGGCAATCGGAGAGAGCAACCCAATTCTGCGAGTCGAAGGATTCCGGAAGACTCACCAGCAGTGGCATTATCAATGATCGCTAAGCGATCCACTCTATCTTCACATCCTTTTAATGTAGATGAAACGAAACGTCTCTTTATCCCTTCTTGCCACGTATCGACTAATGCATGCTGAAGAGCTCCAAGACATCAAAATAAAAAATGCACGTTCTGCTTATTTCACACTGATTCTTACTCGAGTTTCTGAAATATGATCCTTTTAAAATCGTATCTTCAGGTAGAGGTTCACTTATAATGCTATATTAAAAATAACCAATATTTTTCTGGTAATCAATATGATTTACATTCAAAGGAATATTATATATAAATTTACATAATATTTTATTGCCAGTCTTGTAAGTATTTGTGAGTCAATTAAAAGCTATGTCTGTATTATTCAAAACATTTTCTGTTCAAATAAATTTTCTCTTTTCAATATGTGATTATTTCTATTGCATCTAAATTCAATATCCTCATTGGTAATTTTCTTTATGAAAGAATGTTAATTTATTAAAAATAAAAATATTGAATTTATCCCTGTATGAGTTTTTAAAAGGTGTTAAATAATAAAATTACACTCTACATTAACAAAAGACATTGTTTTTTAAAGATTGAGAAAATTATAATACTCCAGCACCTGAGGACTTCAGGGAGTATGCTATAATTAACACATACTTATACCTTTCACGAATTATGAATGGCAATTCTGTAAGTAATGGTGCAAATTGTAAATATGCCACATTAATATTTTCTGAAAAAGATTCTGTTGTTAAGGGAGTTATACTTATATTCAGAACTTTACCGGATTTATCGTAAAACTCATAAACAAACTCTGGGGCATAAAGAGGAAAAGAGAGATGAAAAAATTATACTTTCTATATTCTCTGCAGAAAATTTCGGAAAATGAGATGTACCAAACGGGTGCTCGGAAAAAGTGTGACACGATACAGATTTATCGAATTTGAAGTTCGATTTACGTTCGTGGCAGGAACGAAAATCGATGGTTCGAAGCGCAAACAGTGATCGTTGAAGAAGTTTGCTCGTTCAATTTAAGCTGGGTACCCAAGCACGTACCTTAGTATTCCAACGTCCCCGCAAGTAATTTTCAACTGCGTCACGAAATCAGAATCCATGCAAACGGCTCTCTTTTGGGTGCGAGGGCTTACCTCGCCTTATACTGTGTTGGCTAGATCTTGACTTGCAAGGCGTTCTCTCGAGAGTGTGGTAAAGTGGATGGAAAAAGCTATAGGTCGCTAAGAAGAGGAAAAGTAGGAAGAGGTTGCTTCGTGCGCCATTCAAACTTTTGCATCAGAAAATTCTTTCCGGACCCGAAATATCTGTAATAAACTTATAAACTTCTAGATGCAGTTCCACCGCCTAGGCGACTACGTTCACTAAATAACTGGTTACTCTCACTTCCTCTTGAAATGGAGGACGTAAAGCTTTTCGTAAATGTCAACTTGCTGCAATGTGTGGTTCTTTGCCAATATGAGTTTTACACTCATTTAATCTTCAGAGTTAGTCTTTGTTCAAAAATTAAAACTTTACCAGTTCCATGATGAAAAATTTAGTTTGAAAAGATCCGATCCGACATGATTCCAAAATTGTTTTCTCTTGTTCCCGATATAAAAGTGGTATTGAGTTTGGAATGTAGTTTTCACTTAAAAAAATATTTGAAATTTTGTACCATCTTAAGTAATTTATAAGCAAGCGGGATTTAAAACCTTGACATTATTCGTAAACGAAATTTATAAGAAATAATTTAGTTTTGAAATCATATATCGAGTTTAAACTTTAAGAAATTAAACAGAAGGTTCAAAAAAATTTTCAGGTATTCACTTAGAAACTTTTATGATTAAGGAAAGTATGTAACAAATGTGTTCCAAATTTGGTTATATTTAAAGAAATTTAGAAGTAAAAAAACTTTTCATTTTGTCTTTTATTTTATTTCCGCAACGTTAAACTCGGTCTGCCATTTCAAATGATCATAGGTGGGTAAAAATATTTATCTGTAATAGGCAGAACAAGCGCACTTTATTTGCCCGTTGAGCGGCAGTAAAATAACACTTTATTGTACTAACAAGCCACACGTAAAATGACAGCAAGCAGGAAGAAGTGGGTTAGAAGTGAAAGAAAAGAGTGAAAATTCATTTTAAAACCGTTTTCAACTACGTAGTCGATTTTGGATTCGTAACTGCACCACACGCGCGTGCGTACGCGGTACAATCAAACGCCGTTTTCCAAAAAAGAGCTTTTATTATTCCTATTTCAGATAAAGTATTTTATGCACCACGGCAGTAAAGTTGTTTTATACTTGGATGCCGTTTTACCGTCCTCGCCTTCGTCTTAGACGTTTAATTATGCATCCTCGTATAAAGTTTAACTTTACTGCCTAGATACGTAATCTATTATTTAAGCATGGTGTATGGAGTCTCTGTTATACACTTTGATAAGTTTGCTCACTTAAAATTTTCTTGGATCGCCATACACTCTACTATTAAGTATAATTATTTCACCAATTTTATCTGGACAAGAAACGAAATTTGTGAGAGTAAGTATACCATTCCATTTTCTGTTCAAAGAGTGTATGTGTATAATCAGCCCCTCTTAAGTGAATGATACAGAACGTTGTTTTCGCAGGTCAGAGTGAAAAGAAAATGCACTGAAAGATGAAGAGAAAAAAGAGAGGTTGCATTGGAAATAATTAAGGCGAAGATACTACGAATCTACAGGGAAACGATAAATTTCGATCAGCGACTCGGGTGAGACCCACTGGAGAAGAAGAGGCTGTGGCACAACGACCTTTTACGACATCAATATCGCGGACTTCCTAAGCTCAGCTTGTCCCCTTTTGGTTCCTTCTCTTCCTGAATTCATTTTTTTTTCTTTCTTCCCCGAACTCTTGTAAATCACGCACCTTTCTGCTTCTCCCAGGAGTGAATCTCGTAGTCTGCCAGCTTCTCGTGACTGCCAATAGCCTAATGCATGTATTTTCCTGCTTGTGAATAATAAGGTATTTCAGCCTGAGTTTAATTCTCGATGAGCTAGCGACTGGAAAAGTAGAACAGAATTTAAATTTGACATTCCAGGCAGCATACTACACTCTTCAATTTAAATTTATCTACACTTCTACAGTTTAAAAGATGCAAATGGCCAAGATTATAAACATCTTGATGTAACTTACTGTGAAATTAAAATTGTTCAAATCTGGTAGATGTTAATATTGCAAATATCTGCTCTAAAAGCTTTCAAATGCTCTTTCAAATGTTGCCTTAACTTTTTAAAAGACTGATTGAATTCGAGTTGACAATGTTAATCCATAAAATAGAGAAGCTATAGTACAGCTGACACAAGAAAAAGAGAGAAAAATACATGAGGCGATACCTCTACCAAATTTACCATGTTTAAGCTCTCTTCCAGCACTTATTTTTCTGGTTGATATAATATAGAGCTTGGCGCACGCCAAAGGAAACCAAAAAGACTTAGAAAGGAATTGCGGTAAAGGATGGACGTGTTTTCCGGTAAGAGGTGAAAAATATTTTCTTCAGGATCGGAAGCCACAAGAGCGCGAGTGTATGGACGGTCGCAAGTAATAGCAGGAAGCATCTGCACCAGTTATCCTGCAGCTGTGTTTCCAAACACCACATAAACTTACAATTTAATACTTTTTCAGCCTCTAAACTCTTTAGTGAAGAAAATGTTGAAAATATTATGCAGGAAATGGATCTCAGAAATTAATTCTTGCATGAGCCATGAATCTTGCTTTTCATTTTGCAGGACACCTTCTTAAATTAGACTTAGTGCTACAATTGCTTCTCGTTTCCCCATGTTTTTCTTTATAAAACTTCATCTGTTTACTAGTAGTAGTAGTCATAAATATACTAAGGATTGTAGAAAAAAAGTCTAAATCCTTCGATCTAAAATTTTATTGAAAGGTTAGATGATTTTCAAAGTTTCCAGAGGTTATCAAATGCAATTTTCAGCTTTATGTAATATAGAAAAATTATTCTTACGTGTTTAGCTAGGCATGATAGGATCAAATTCCGAAATCTAATTGCAATCAGATAGTATCTAAAATAATTATTAAATGCAAATAATTAAAAATATTCTCCTATAAGTATTGATTTAAATTAAAAAGGATACGCATGCATGTAAAAATTAGTAATTGTAAATAATTAAATAAATAAATAATTTCTGGATTCTGTATAATAATGTTTTATTCAAAAGAGTTGATAAAAATTGTAAAAATATTGATTAAAGTAAGCTGAATCAGCTATTAAAGATATAATGCACGTGAATGGAGAATCTCTGCACTCGTCTCAGAGATTTATATCAATTACATCACGAATATTTTACTGGGACATAATGGGTTCCGCTCTCCTCACCCCCGTTTCAATTTTCCTCTGAGCAAGCAATAGAAGCTATCGATGATCGAGTATATGTGTTCGTTATCGCGATTAAAAGAATTCTAGCCCTTTGTGACTTTTCGCAATCCATCCTGGAGCTAGTCGAGCGTGAATTCGAGTGCCACTTAGGCGGCAACAATAAAGCGTAACCTTCAAACGCTGAGAACTTCTTGGGTTGCGCTGTGGTAACCGAGTAGGGCTAAGACTGACTGAAAACGATTGATATCTCGCATGTCGTTGAATTTCAATCTTAATTAATTTTTGAAGTTGTTTTTTGATACAAAATGTTATTTATAATAGATCATACTAGATGTTGCTTAATGACTTGTATACTAAGTAAAGAAGTATTACGTCGTAACTAGCTAATTGAATTCTTATAGTTTTCCCTCAGTTCCTCGTTTTCCAAGGTAATTCCTAGATCAAACCCTACAAATAAGTAAAGTCGTTCAATGCGGGATGAAACAAATATCAAACAACGTTATGTATACATCAATATAAAATCGAGTCGGGAGATGAGGCAATCTCGACAGTGGTTGGGTATATATGAAATTTTACTGGTTGAAATGGCTAGAAGAATTAAACAATTAAAAATTAAATAAAATTAAACAATTAAAGAAAATTATGTATACATCAATCTAGAATCGAGTCGGGAGATAAAGTAATTTCGACAGTGGTTGGCTACCAAATTGATTGCATGGGATACGCTCATCCATGATCATTATACCCTATCGTCAAAAAAATCTGAGTCCTATGGCTTTGATGTTTAAAAAAGTAAGTGCAGAAAAAATGGTAGCTCAATAAATCAAAGAACATTTTAAAGTTCGAAATCTTGTACGGTGAGCCTGAAACGAATATACCCAAAAAAAAATTACAGCTTGTACATAAATATACAACTGTACTATCTTTAGTTCTAATGAAGACAATGAAGTGATTTAAATTGCAGGTAGTTAGTTAAACGATTTGTAATCATTTACAATTTGAAATAAGTATGCGCTTCTTTTTCCCTTTGTGCAAATTGCGATATTTGAAGACAGTTTTTATACTGGAAAGCTTTCGAATTACATTGGAAAGACGATATTCGTTGACGTTTCATAGTAGAATCTCTGTCTGCTTATACATCGAAACGCTGTCTCTAGTGATACATATGAAACAGATTACACGCACGCCTAACTGAAACCTCTTAAAAATGAACTAGACAATCCGCATAAGTTGTAGTTTATAATGCTTAAATTGAACCTGATGGATGCAGGAAATTAAGTCGCGATTTGAAAATGTTCATTTTGGAAATCTGAACTCAGGCCAATGAATACGGAAATTAAAATAGATTACAATTAAATGTATCATAAAACATCAATTTACCAATAAAAGTATTTTAATGTAGGGCATTTTTAAAGAAAACTATGGAGTCCTTTTAATATAAATAGTGAATTTTGAAATAAAACTATAAGTATAAACATCTTATTTGAGAAATTGATTTTCTTTTGTACTTATTATTTTGGTATTTATTAAGATGAACCATTCAACTTTTCTAGTGAGCTATCATTTTTTTGTAACTGATTCTTCTACTAATATCAGAAAGAACATTCTGAAACTTCTTTTCAACATTTTTTCGATCAATGTTGAATAAATTAGGAAATCACTGGACGCAAATTTATATGACATAGCTTCAAAATATTCTGTGTGTATTCTGTGTCAAATTATTCTGTGAATGTCATTGACAATTTCTATGAAACATCAATAATTTTTCAGGAGAAATTAATAATTTTTTACTCAATTTCGGATTATCCCATCATATGAATTGATTAAAATATTCTTCAAAATAACATATGTTTGTTTCTAGTAGTTAGAATAATACAATTGGTCATTTTGTGAACAAATTAAATAAACGAATTTAAAACTTTGGCTTGGAAAATAATTGTTCGCATTAAAACTGCTTTAATTTTTTCTGAGAGGCATGCAGTTACTATTTCTATATCAAAATAATAGTAAAAAATTGTTGTAATTTATTTTTATTATTCAATTTCAAATATTTTGAAATTTTTTGGCCAAAGCTCAAAATAAATATTTAAGAAATGTTCGACAGTTCAAAATATGCAGGCTATCTCGATTTATTACGAGCACTGACTTAGCAAACAGTTTATTGGTAAATTTTGATCAATTTATTGTTAACTTAAGGCTGAAAGGTAATTCCTACAATTGATGCGGACTGGGTATTGAAAAAATCTCCAGATTGGGAGAAACCGATTTTTCCAAGGGGAATATGCCAAAAAATTTGTATTAATTCATTTGGATTACTTATAAAATTAACAAAGAGAATTAAATTTATTTCCTTTTCAGGAATATCTGCAGTGACTAAAATGATTAAGAGAAATTCGAACGGAAAAACCGCTAATTTAATCACATCGCTACAAACATTTCTAATAACAATTGTATATTGTTAGATTTTTTTATAAATGGTGCCTGCAAGTCTCGCTTACAAAAATCTAAAGAAGGTTTAAAACAAAAAAACTATTGTCCAGGCCAAAGTACCAAAGTTTTAAATTGATTTATTCACCAATTCAGATGTAGAAGAGAAATCTGAAATTGAAAAAAAAACAACATAAATTCCAAATTTTTCACAAATATTTGTTGCAACAATTTGATTTGTTCAAGTTTTATAGAAACTGTGACAGAAAATCATTCTCACAATAATTTAAAGATTTTTTATCTAACAAAATTCTTCATAGTAATTTAACTATGCAATAATGAAATTATTTGTGTTCTGGGAATCTTTTGGCGTTGATTAAAGATGATTTTTATTATATGCAAACTGTTGTTGAAGATTAATTTAATTGAAAAATAATAATTTACAATTCGTGGCAACATTGAAGGCTGCAGACTTTTTTAAACGAAGAAAATGCATTTCCTTGGACTGTAGCGCCTGCAGACTGTTACCCGACCTTACATGTCAGTAGCTAGTGCCGCACAGGCGTGAGATGATGTAAAAAAAACGAGGTGCAAAATAACTTTTAGACCGCCATTCTAAACTCAGTTTGATTATGTTTTCAAAAATTCAGCATTAAATTCTGTAGAGATTTGTAAGAGCTGACCTGTAAACTTAGATGTTATTAACAAATTGTATTAACAGCTTTACAAATATTATAGATTGTTCGTATGTGAAGTTCATTTTAGCATTAAAATGACTTGTTTTTGCGAAAAGGTGATATTTTATCCTTGAAATTTGCCATACAATATTATTGATTAATTTCATGAAAAAATAATGTATACTAATGCAGTTTTAGCATGATTAAGAGATAGAAAGTTGTTCTTTCTCTTAATTCATCTAACATTACGTTATCAGTGCTTACTAATAATATTTTGTCATCCGGTATTATTTGTCAAATTCATAAACAAATGCACATTGTTGGCATTTATGAGGGAAAGCAAATAGTTTTTCCCTTCATTTCTCTTATTTTATAAACAGTTTCACATTATCGAAATTTATAAGTGGAAAGAAATCGTATTTTCATTGTATTCTCCTAAAATTATCTTGCCAGTGATGTTCACTAATGAAAATTTGTCATTTGATGTTTTCTCTTTATTTTATAAATAAATTATACAAAATAATACACAGTGTCGTCTTTTATGAACAGAAGAAAATTGTCTTTAAATTCTACTGCTAGTGATGTTTAGCGATCATTAGTTCTTTTCCTTTTCCTGAAATAATACTTCTAGGGATAATTAGGAACGAAGATTTGGTCAACAATACTGAGCATGCAATTTTTTAGCATTATACTTGTATTGTGAAGTATAATGTTTCGTTATATTATTAATAGTATACTATTCTGGATCAAGTTCTGTATCAATTTATTTCTACTTTTCTCTGATGTGAGATATGAAAAGTGCGTATCAAAAGTGAGAGAATTTAATCTCACTCGAAGGTTGTGCCACCCTATGAATTATTCTTATTTCGTTGCTATTTAGATTCGACCGCATATTGCTTATCACTTTTTGATTAATCCGGCTTTTGATTGTATTCCGTATTTACGATAAGTCGAAGGTTTAGATACCTTTAGCGGTGATTCAATATTTTTTTATTTCGAGTTAAGATTTTTCAATTTTTTCTTTTAGCGAGCTTTGGTCGACTTCGCAGTTGCAACCCATCTCCTCTCTTTCTTTACAAACAAAGAAGGTAACAACAGCTTCATCGAAATTTATTTTATCATTAAGAACAGTTTCTTTTGATTTCAGATATCGTTGTGTTCAAGAATATTAGACCATTGTTTCATTACCGTTAAGAAAGCGTCTATCATCTTATTACAAATAAGCTTTAGTCTCTCTTTTCGCTACAGATAAGAATTAGGCTAATTTCGTTATGTATAGAATTTAGTAAATACGTAGACCTGTTTAACGAAATAAAAATCTTTGAACATTTCTTGTTTTGAAAGTTATAGGAGCCTAAATTACATTGCAAACTGTCATAAAAATTACTGGAATTTTTAATTCGAAGGAAATGTTCTGAAAAATAATAGGTTATTTATTCCTCCTCAAAACTTAGCTAAATAAAATTAGCCTAATTCTGATCTGTAGCGGAAAGATAGACTAAAGCTTATTTGTTATAAGATGACAGACGCTTTCTTATTGATAACAAAACAATAGTCTAATATTCGTAGAACCCATCAATAATGACTTTCCTGTACAGAAAACAATATATCTAGGTGCATAGTAGCAGCAATTAATTTCTTAAAAATGTTTTAGGTTCTACTTTAGTTAAAAAATCAAATTTACTAATAGTGTTCTATAAATGGCTACAGCGTCTGCGTAATGAACTTTTCAATTCATAACAGAATTTGCTTATGTTTCAGAAAGTAACTTTCCTGGAGAATACAATATTTATACAACTTAAGAACAGCAGGGAAATGAAAAATATTTATTTATTATTGGCTATAACTTCTGCAGGTCCTCGTTTTCATTAATAGTATTCATCATGGTCACAAAAATCATGTTAATCAATTATTAAACTAATTATCACATACTATATCGCAGCATGTTTTCATGTAAATGACACGTTTTATTTTTAACTGATTTTCATGAATTATTTGACTTAGTACATTTTTTTTATTTCATGAAGCGCTAGTACCAAGGTAAATATGCGCAAGCATTCTAGAAGAAATTTACGAATCCCAGCACACCTCGCCGCTGAGGCCACGTATCACATTAAGGAAGCAAAGTCAGAAGTTTGTTCGCTCATAAACAATATTGAGAACATCGACTTGCCTTGTTCAGATTCGAGCTTCCCCAACATCCTGCTCTTATCGCAACTCAGACCACCTGATAGGTGATAGATGCCTGCCTTGCAATCGCTGAGAAGTTGCAGAAGTCGCTCGCGTCTCCTAGCGTAACGCCTACTTAGACAAGTTTTGGCGCTAAAGAAGATTACATCTTCATCTACACAGCAAGATCTTCTAAACGAAAGAGGTGCAACGTAAACTTTTAGAATGTCGGGAAACAACCAGGTTAGTGCAAGGTTTGTCTCTATATTTGATGTTCCCCTTTCTTCACGAACTACCACGAAATAAGGGAGAAGGTAACAATTTGGCGGTATAAACGTACTCGGAGAAAAAGATATCGCACAATGATATCGCAAAACCTCTATATTGCAAGAAAGCGCAATATGATAACGTACAATCAGGTCCCGAAGCTTTGTACGATATTATAATCCACTAATATCACAGACAAAAAGGAAGTTAAATTTTGTTGCTGTCGTTTGCTACGGCGTCCTTAGCAGCAATGGAAAAAAGGCAGAGTATGAGACAGTTCGAGCTATAAATCGGGACTCTAGATTATAAACAATCACAGAGAAAATTAAAAATTTGATGCAGGTAAGACCTGCAACTGTTAATGATTAAACATATTTCGGCGAATGTTTCATTGAGGCTAGGAGAATAATTCTGAACTCGTCGACTGCGTCGCGCTGAAGTGAGCAAATTTCAGTAAAACATGTAGAATCTACGACAGAAAACACACAAAATATGTACTTACTAATATATTTCCTCCGAAATAAATCACATTATTGTAGACGTTACTTAATATAATTTAGCAAAAGCGCAAAATGTAACTGATGGATGGGAATCCCCATTTCTTACGTTATAGATTACACAATTATGCGGTATATAATGTAAGGAAATACGATATATATTGTAATTTGTGCGATATAGTTTTCTCAGTGTAGAGCTTAGAAAACATTTGCTTCCTTTCAATTTAATTTGAATCGAGCCCATTTTTTCCAGATGTCATTTTCCACGCACGTAGTGCGCCGAGTCACGCTTGCGGCAGGTCACCCACTCACGCAGTAGCCAGGCGACAGAACTCTGTTCTTGTGGATTCACAAATAAATTCAGTGGCGTCCATTACAAATTTACTATGATGAATATATTGCATAGATTCCGTCTCACCTTCTTTACATTCTAATTTATATCTCTATCGAAAAAGGAGCTCAGATCAGGACATACTCGTATTAATCGACCTAACCGACATTTCAACCGTACGCCTTTTCTCTCCGGCTCCGAATTTTGGCAATCCCCGTGGTGATTATCGTTTTACACCGCCCATTGCAACAACTACTGAAATCAGGATGATACTTTTCAATGTGTGCACTATGATTTACGCCTTTCCATCTCCAGAGTCTATATGAGCGTTGATCTCAATTTGCGGGTCTGGATCTCAAGGATCCACATGCATTCCTTGTATAATATGAGATTTCGTTGCAGAATCCACGATTGAAGCAGCATATTGGTTCTACATGATTGTCAATAGTTTTATCAACGACACCGCTGAATAGTATGTGGTCTATGAAAACCTCTCCCTTGCTTGGGTTACATTAAGAAACAAGCTCATCCAGCGTTTCACGGGTTTTCCTTTACAGGAAGTTTGTTCTAATTCTCCATTTTCTCTCTTCTTCCTCGAGGATGTCATCGACCGGGCTATACATGAATGGAAAAAGAAGAAATCTCCCGTAAAGAATCCCGCAATACGGCCAAGGCCAAAGCCACTGCGTCAGCGGCACAGCCCGCACCTATTGGCCAAGGGACAGTTCCTTTATAATAGCATTCCTTTCTGCAATTCCTTTATTGCCAGAGGCAATATCCATTGATTCAGGCCCACCAAGCCAATGCAATGCTGTCCCGGGAAACTGACGACCTCAGGCAATCATAATTAAAATACAGACGACCGAAGTGCTTCTGGCACACCTCAACCCTGAGCGCCATACACATTTCGATTCCGGTAGCTTTGACCAAGGACGAATTCGTGTGGAAATCGCCCCTCCCACCCTTACGAGCTATAAGCAGTTAAAGGTGTTACTATTTCTCTTATTGGTAGCAGTATCGTGTACCTGCTCCCTTTTATTTTGGGAACCCCAGATAGCGGAATTTTTCAGGCTAGCCACGATTTACGCGCAGAATTTATTCTCTGATAACTATGGTTGCATGCACTCTACGTCATCCATGATCACGGCACGGATTTAGGTACATTAAGCTAGCACCTCCACAATCGAATTTTTGAATTTTTCATATCTCAGAATTTTTGGCTTTTTTTGGGCTGCAATAAAAATATTTGGGCTCCTTTACTTTTTTCAAAAAATCAATATTCTTGTGGAGGTGCCAGCTTACATTAACCCAGCACATCCACTTCTTTAAATCACTGAATAATAAAAATTCAATTACACCAGAATTTTGGGCTTTTTTCGGGCTCTTAAAATCCGTAAAAAAACTTTCCCCAAACCAACCCTTAACGTGTATTTTCGAGAAGCCCAAAAATCAGAGATTCTATTTCCATTGAAAAACTCTAGAAAAATTGAATTTTTGACGAAGTAGTATCTACGTGGCTTGATTTTTGACGTTAAGGGTTCAACCCTTAATTCAAAGTTCAAAGTTCAAAGTTTCAAGCCCAAATATCAGAGACGCTATTTCCATTAAAAAATTCTACAAAAATTTATTTGCAGACAAAGTTGTATTTATGTGGTAGAGAGGGATTGATTTTTAAAGTTAAGGGTTGAAGCCCAAAAATCGTAGCGGGTATTCTCGAGGAGCCCAAAAATTATAGACTTTATTTCTATTGAAAAATTCTACAAAAATTCATTTTTTGACAAAGTTTCATCTACGTGTTTGAGAGGGGTTGAGTTTTGACGTTGAGGGTTAAAGCCCAAAAATCGTAGCCGGTATTTTCGAGGAGCCCAAAAATCATAGACTCTATTTCCATTAAAAAATTATACAAAAATTTATTTGCCAACAAAGTTGTATTAACGTGGCAGAGAGGGGTTGATTTTTAACGTTAAAGGTTGAAGTCCAAAAATCGTAGCGGATATTTTCGAGGAGCCCAAAATTCAGAAACTTTATTTCCAATGAAAAATTCTACAAAAATTCATTTTTTGACAAAGTTGTATCTACGTGTTTGAGAGGGGTTGATTTTTGGCGTTAAGGGTTGAAGCCCAAAAATCGTAGCGTGTATTTTCGAGGAGCCCAAAAATCAGAGACTCTATTTCCATTAAAAAATTCTACAAAAATTTTGTTTGTCAACAAAGTTGTATTTTCGTGGTAGAGAGGGGTTGATCTTTGACTTTAAGGGTTCAAGCCCAAAAATCGTAGCGGGTATTTTCGAGGAGCCCAAAAATCAGAGACTTTATTTCCATTGAAAAATTCTACAAAAATTAATTTCTTGACAAAGTTGTATCTACGTGTTTGAGAGGGATTGATTTTCGACGTTAAGGGTTGAAGCCCAAAAATCTTATCAGGTATTTTCGAGGAGTCCAACAATCAGAGACTCTATTTCCATTGAAAAATTCTAGAAAAATTGATTTTTTGACAAAGTAGTATCTACGTGAGTTGATTTTTGACGTTAAGGGTTGAAGCCCAAAAATCGTAGTAGGTATTTTCAAGGTGCCCAAAAATCAGAGACTCTATTCAAGCTCTAAAATTTTATAAAAGTTATTTTTTGACAATTTCGTATGTGCGTGTTACGAAGGGGTTAATTTTTTTCTGTAAGGGTTGGAGCCCAAAAATCGAAGTGGGTATTTTCTGGGAGCCCAAAAAAGCCCAAAAATATCCCGTTATTGAATTCCTAAAAATTTTCAATTTTTTGAAGGAGTTTGATTTTGGAAGTTAAGGGTTAGTTCGGGGAAAATTTTTTTTGCGAATTTTAAGAGCCCAAAAAAAGCCCAAAATTCTGGTGTAATTGAATTTTTCTTATTAAGTGATTTAAAGAAGTGGAGGTGCTGGATTAACGTAAGCTGACACCTCCACAAGAAAATTGATTTTTTGAAAAAAGTTAAGGAGCCCAAAATTTTTATTGTAGCCCAAAAGAAGCCCAAAATTCTGAGCTATGAAAAATTCAAAAATTCGATTGTGGAGGTGCTAGCTTAATGTACCTCACGGATTTTATATTTGTCGGCACTCAGTGAAATCAAGCCATTTTATTAGGCACTGCCCCATTAACATATAAGGCACATATGCACTCATATCCACTATCGAAGATAGGAGATATATGATATTTTACTGGTTGGAATAGTTACAAGAAGCAAATTGGTATCACGGCAGTGCTAATTTCGCTGGTTTCTAGTTAAATATTACTAATTTGTAGTGAAATATTACTGATTGTCATTCAAATTTCGCAGTCGGTGAGACTGAGAATTTAGATGAGAATTTCTCAATCGGTGAGGGTAAAAATTTTACAGGCATTATTAATATTTCACTGGAAAACAGTGAAATTTCCACTGAAGTTAAACCAGTGTAGCTCTTTTGGTTCAGTTTCAGAGACTGTAAATCAAAGCCAAGCGTGGGGTTGAATTGCACTATCGACTAACGCATAAACGTAAAAGCCGATATTTCGAGAAGGATACAATAAAAAACGCAATTTTGTTAAAATTTACGTTTTGTATAATTTAATGAATTTCATTGTGTCAAAAATCTGGTTCAACTCTTTTCGATAAAAAAAAAGGTACACATCGTTGGGGTGACGCGATGTTGAAAAACCCAATCGTGAAACAATGAAAAGTTGTATATGAATGTATCGCAATTCGGCGCTTGGCTTGACATATTGGAAATATTGATCTCGCGGTATGTTGCCTCGCTTGTCTCTGGAGTCACATTTCAGAATGTATTTCGTCGGTCGACCTGTTGTATGATTTAGTGTATCATTTGTATAACAGATAAACAAAAAGCACTGTCTATATTTGTGATATAAGATTGTAGAATGAAACCGACATTTCTGTTTACTCATTTTACAATTAGAATCCCTTTGTCCAAAGAACAGTTTAAAATTAAATAAATATATAAATTAAATAAGTTAATATTTTATAATTTACTTTCTATATTTAAATTTCGAATACACAGTTTTGGAAAGATGCATTCATGAAATGTTAAAAATGCAAAAAAACACACATTTTTTGTTTACCGCCCTCTAAGATGCCTCATAATTTCATAATTCCTGTGGCTCGTAAAATTTAACATCCAATCTTAATTTTTGGAATAAAACGTCGGAAGATTTAAGAATAAATTCAAACTTCAGAAAAATATTAACTTGCCAATGTAAAAAAAGTGAACATTTTCTTTTAAAAAATCGGTTTATCCAGATTATTATCACCCTTCTCGTATCCTCCGACTGCGTAAAACGATTCCCTTGGATCGTAATGTACTACAGGGTTTCATATACGATCTGACATAAGCCTTATGAAGGTTGGTGCATACCCTCCGGCGATTCTAATTTTTACGGCTTCAAATTTTACGACCCTCACGGGTTCCATGACTATATTTTAACTGTAAGGTGTACATATTTTGTGTTCTTTTTTTTAAAGACATATCTGCATATCTAATATATTCGATCTCTTTGGCCGCAACTTGATTACAAATAGAATGAATAAATTCTAGTTAAAATAACTCAGTTTGACTTAGATTGTTTGTCTTCATGGTTTTTGATACAAAAAAGAAGCTCTGTCAGGATGTTAAAAATAAACTTAAATGTGGCTGAAAAAAACGAAGCTTAAATTAGTACAAATGTTTCATGAAAGCATGTTTTAAATAAATGTGTTAATGCTATTATTCAACTTTCATATAGATATATTTTTTTGATCAAGAACAAGTTTTTAAGGGGCCAGTGAAAATCTTTATAGAAGATTTTTTGATTTAGATAAAGTTGACTGATTGTAAAATAATTGAAGACATTTAATTGTAGATCATAGAAGGTGGCCTGGTTTATCTGATAACTACTGCGTTTTCTCGCAAGTAACTTTATGGAAGTGTGACACGCTTCTTAAATGAAACTTTGTAAATTTGTAGAGTTACAGAAAATAATCTACACGTATTTTCTTATATCGGCAAAGGTTCAAGCTTATGGGTAGAAACTTACCTTCGCATGTGAGGGTTTTTTTTCATGTTTGAATTGGAATTAGTAGAGTGATTTTAAAGTTGAAATGCTTAGTAGGATTGGTCGATGTCACTGATTCCAAATTTGATGTCAAAATTGGAAAATTCAAGATGGCAGACTAAAAATGGCGCTTACACTTCAAGCGTGAAGGGTGGTTTTTACGTTTGAATTGGAATCAATCCGGTGATTTGAAAGACAAAAAGTTTCGAACGGGTTTTCGATGTTGCTGAATTCAAATTTCAGATAAAAATCACAAAATTTAAGATGGCGGGTCCAAAATGGCGCCTTCCTCAGAGTTATAATTTGAGGACAAAATGCCAAAACTCACAATTTTCATACATGATTAATCATTACCAACGATTACATAGGCCTACAAAAAAAAATTCGTCTGCACGTGACAAGTGACTAGGCTACCCTTATGGATTTTGAGCCTCTGAATCCGAATATGGCCTCAGAATTTCTCCTACACGTCTCAGTTTTCCCCTAGATGCAGAAAATAGGAAAAACATAGAGATATTCTGGACATTATTTTGATTATACCAGTATACGGAAGCATAAACGTACTGATGTAATATTCTTATGTGTTCAGACTCGTAAAGACCAAATTCATACACAAAAATTCCCCAGTGTGCTTACCTTTCCCCTAGCTAAGATAAATCTAGGGAAATTGGAGGTCTAGCGCATGTTATACAAATGTTATAAAAATAAGAAAAAAGCTATTTCCTTTTAAGTTTTGCGCTCTCAATCTAAATTTGATCTACTAAATTTTTGGAGCTTTTACTCTTTTTTCCCCTAGATGCAAAAAGTAGTAAAAAGCCTAGGGATTTTCTGTTCGCACAGGCCATACAAAAAATTTCCCTGCACGAAACAAGTGACTAGGCTACTCTTATGGATTTTCAGCCGCTGAATTACAATCTGGCTTTAGAATTTCACTTACACGTCTCATTTTTCTCCTAGATGCAGAAAATAGGCAAGAAGCTAGGGTTATTCTAAACATTATTTTGATAATACCAGTATACGCGAATATACACACATGGATGTGATACTCTTAAGTGTAGTAACTTATTAAGACTTAATTTTTACATAGAAATTATTTAGTGTGCTTTATGTTTCACCTAGCTTGGGCAATTCTAAGGAAATTCGAGGTCTTTCTCTTATTATATATGTCGTAGCCCACTAGCCGACCTAGTCGATTACTCGACTAACTGGCCAGTCGGCTAATCGACGCTTAATAGCTGACTGTATACCTGCACCTGCTCACGTTCGTCCAGGAGACGGATCAAGGCAGCTAACAAGCGGCCAGTCGGCTTTCGACTAGAATGTTTCAGCGTTAGTATGGAAATCCTTAATAAAAAATTATCCGATTCTTAAAATTAAAGACCAAATTACCAATAAAAGAATATTGTGCCTTTTATCAGTGCTTTTTAATTCAAAATAATTAGCCTTTCTAAATTGAAACCTAACTGGTCGAAGTTCACGACATTCTTTCCTGCAACCAACGAAATGTCAGATGTCACTTTTTGCATACATTTATTGACATCTTTGTCCGGTTTACTTTTATCAATAATTTATTTTTGCGAGAGGACTTTGTCTATTTTTCTGAAGACAATTAGATGCTATTGTTTAAATTCATGTAACCATTTACCAGAATATTTAAATAGATTTGACGATAAAGAAACTTCATCTCGAGCTTTTAGAGCCAACCTATGATTGTCCAAAACATAAATCTCCACTGATTTCTGAACAGCTTCTTTGAATTAATTTAATGCTCTTTTAGAAATTTTTTCAATTTTTTAAATCCAGTTACTTCGTTCGCAATCTGTTCTTCCATCGACATAGTTGTCGCTTTGAATTCTATCACTTAAACCTTACCAGGTTGGGTCGACTCCCATGGGCGCGTGTGATCACATATACTTTTGTAGTTATCCAACTCCTTGTAGATGGCTCTACTGTAGGGGCATAAGTGGGGGTAATATTTTCTTCAAATATCTTGGCGCCGCCATTCTAGTGTTCGTTGAGGTTATGGTTTCGTCAACAAACTTCAAATTTTCCTAAGTTCAAAAAAGTTGTGTCTCGCCGTATGAAGTGAAATGAGGACATTGAAAAATAAACAAAGTTAAAGTAAATTGAAATGTTTGTGCCGAAAAATGGTACGGGAAACAGTATTTACACATTTTTCGTCTTAAATTTGTGTAATTTTGAATGAATTCGTTTATTTTCTCCAGTTTTAATTCATGCAACACATTCAAATAATATACACATTTATGTGCACGAACACATGGATACGCTTTAGTTTACCACCTCCTTGTAGATTGCGCTAGTGTCGCTATAAGTGGTCAAACGCGCCCATGGGAGTCGACCCAGCCTGAACCTTATTTGGACAGATTCAAATTTTAACGGACGTTTTTTTACTGACATCCAATATTCCAACGCTTTTTTTTATATTCTTCATCAAATCCTGCATCTTCAGATTAATCGAAATCCAATTCTAAGTTTGTCTAGACCTTAAACATATCACTATCATCACTGTCATTAACTGGAACTTGATCAAAAATATCATTGGCAGGAAATCATCAGCCTTTAAGACTAAACATGCATTAATA
>NC_046660.1:97294740-97306026 GCF_010883055.1 Belonocnema kinseyi | reverse complement strand
AATGGAAATAAATTAAAATAGATGATACCACTGTATCTACAATTCCAGAGTATGTCAAAATCCATTCAAAACAAATTATTATTATGCTGAATGAAATGTGAATTTATTCCTGTCAAGATGGATGATGAAGGTGAAGAGCGTGAGGAGCGTGATGGCAAATGGAGAGCCACACTGCATAAAACAGTAAGTGACCAAACCCAAATTTTACAGGAGAAGCAAAAAACTGTCTAACTTTCACGCAAATTATTTAAAACAAAAAAATGCAAAAACTTTTCGACGTACTTTTAGGCTTTATTGGACCATGAAATGAGTATCCTAAAAGAAGCACAGATCTTCGAGAATACATTTGTTAAAAAAGGCTCGTCCCCAAAAACTTTTATTTCGATACATAAAGAGTTACCGATCTTTTTTACTTCTGAGTTAAGCAAAAAACAAGAAATTACTTTCGAGCTATTGCTTAGGTCAATTTAATCGCGAAAAAAACGCTTTAAAACCCATGTGCTAGTAAACAATTGCTCTATTAAATGGTGAAAAAAAAACAGACAAGAATTTAAAATTACTTTATTTAAAAAATACTAAACTCGGATTTTGTCCCACTGCTAATTCACTACAATTAGAGGACACAACAGAATCTCCGCTCAACATGCCAGCGCGGAGATCACGTTACTCCTACTATTCAAACTAGCGAGATACTTTTGTTTTCCTGTCGTACTTACAATTCGATGTAGCGTATTATGTAAAGGTTTCTTTTCTTCAATTAAACTATTTTCGAAAAGAGGCTACTGCATACGTGGCCATAGTAACTATAATTTCGTGCATCAAATATAGAAATATTCGTATTTCTGAACAGTCGGGTTTGAATTTGATGTTTCAAACATGATTTCAAATTCCGATCATTGAAAAAGGAATCATTGTGAATGACTCGCAATTCACCTTCGATTATGATTTCTACTGGAATGGAATTATTCCTGATGATTAACAGAAAATAAGAATTGAAAAATAAAAAAAATACGTCTGGAATAAAAGAAGAAATGATTTTGAAAATAAATAAAAAGAACGAAAAAAATAGGAAAAGTGGAAATAGATACTTACCTCCTCCTCGTTCATTAATCTTATGCTCTGTGAATAGCGAGGTACGAATATGTTGACACCGATAACTTTCGACAATATTACAATTGTGACATTTTGAGTTTTGTAATTTTGACTTCGAATTTAAATCCCACAACGTTGAAAACTTCATAGAAGATGTTTAGGCGACATTTTTTCAACGACATCGAAAACCCCTAAGAATCGTTTTAACTTTCAAATCACTCCACTGATTCCAATTTAAACTTGAAAATCACCCCTCAGATGCGAGGGGTAAATTATACCCTTAGACTTTAACCTTTTCCGTAGTGTTAATTGTCAGTGAATCGATTTTCGTGATTTGAACCAATCTTATCAATTGTTGATGCTCATTTTTCTCACACACGGAGAAAAATGGAAGGTCTGTTTAGCAATATAAACGTGCAGACATTCGACAATCTCAGAAAGTCGAATCGATTGTCTCACACCGTCGTCTCGGTCATCTCAAGCTGGGTGATCAGATCATTGTAAAGGGTCGGTTTAGAATTCTCGGGTGGTCGATCTGATTTTGCCAGACATTTGATTGGGTCGTATTTGATGTTCGATTCGATTATTTTAGACATTTCACGTAGTCATTTTGGATGGGCTATTCGATTATTTTTAAGGGTCGATTTGATTATTTCAAAGTGTCAATATAGATATATAAGGAAGGAAAATTCGGTCATCACAAAGGATCGATTCGAAAATCTGAGATAGTGAAAAGGACTATTGATGATAGTAAAATATATATTTTTGAATTATTAAAAAAAAAATTTTATTCTCTATATCTGAACTGGCATGACGTTCTACTATGTAAATAGTTGGAAGTCCTTTATCAATTGATTTAGAGTAGGCATTCCGATAATAATCATTAATCAACAAATTACTAATGCGTATAAAAATCGTTAAAAATGTAATTAATAAAAAATAATTATTTATGGATTTAATGTTAACGCTTTTTCTACGAATTAGTAGTTTTTTCACTGATGCTTGGCATAGATTAAAATCTATTCATAAAACTTCATACTTCATACGAATTCAGATACAGAGTATAAAATATTCACCATAGTATTTAAAAACATCACATAAATTATAAATTAATAAAGTATAAAATATAATTGTAATAAGACAAATAATAAATTAATAATGAAAGGGTTAAAATTGGATAAATACTTAAGATATAAATGCATAGTTTTTTTTTTTTGAATAAAACTTATTATGTAAAACTTATATGATATTACTGGTACGATACAATCAACTTTAATCTCAAAAGTAATACTAATGCAGGATTAAGTTAAGAACTGCAACTACAATTGTTAAAGTTAAAAAAGTCGCTTGACAGCTCCTTTCCTGCCTTTTGAGCCGCCCCATAAATAATCCCTGGAACATAGTAAATAATAAATTAGCATAAAAAAAATTGAATAATTTTTTAAATTAAAATTAAATTTAAGTTTTTAAGGTAGAAAGTTAAATATTTTGGAAAAAAGTGGATTTTTAAGAAAAAAAGATCAATCTTCAACAAAAAAGATAATTTTCAAAGAAAAATTATCAATTTAACACAAGATTTTCAACCAAAAAGTGAAATTATCAATAAAGAAGAAGAATTTTCTACGCCAATAGACAAATTTTCTACAAAATAGTTGAACCTTGAACCAAAAAGTTCAACTTTTAACAAAGGAAATTCACAGAAATTAACAAAATGTAATCTTTACAGCGATTTCAGAGTAAACTTTACCTATTACAACTCTATTTAATCTTGTTTTGTTTCAATGCCATAAAATTCAACTTTATCCACTTGAAAATAACCCGCAAAAAAATTCACTTCTGTTCTTTCATTTTTAGGTTTTCTTTATACACAAAAAGAATAATTTTTTTTTAACTTTTACAGTATGCAGGATACAGTTTCAACTGAAAATGGCACATATAGTTGAATCTTCAGAAAAAACATATTACAAAAATTAATTGAAAAAAATAAACAATTTTCAACCAAAAAGATGAATTTGCGACGAAGGGTATCAAATATTCTATTAAAAAATACAAATTTTAAGCTTATTGAATGCAGAGGATACTGTTTCAATTTAAAATGTAATAGTTAAATTTTTTGATTAAAAAAAGAATAATTTTAACAATAAAAATAGGTATGCAACAAAGTTTTTAAATATTTAACAAACAAAAAAATTATCTCCCCAGAAGATTAATGTTCTACAAAAAAAGACGAATTTTGAACAAAATAAATAATCTTTTCGAAATTTATTTAATCTTAAAGCCAAAAAGACAAATTATCTTTAAAAAACTTTAATTTTTAACACAGAAAATATGATTACTCAACTAAAAACTTTACTTTTCAAACCAAGAAGATTAATTTTCTACAAAGCAGTAGATTCGTCACCACAAAGAATAATTAAAAACGAAACGCTTAAATTCTCAATAAAAAATGTGCACTTTCAACTAAAAAAGATCAATTTTTCATCCAAAAATAGAATAGTATAATTGTCAGTTTAAAAAGATTAATTTTCAACCAAACATGAAACGAATTTTAATCAAAATAGTTACATTTTCCACCACGGAGATAAAGCTTCAAGAAAAAAAGAAGAATTTTTAATAAAATTCTCAAACAAAAAGAAGAACCATCACCGAACAAGGACCATTTCCTACCCAAAATACAAATTTATAACCAAACACGTTTAATTTGTACCATATATTTGAATTTTCAACCAAATATTTTAATTTTCGACCAAGAAAATTAATAGTCTATCCAAAAATACGATTTTCCAACATATCCAATATACATGATAAATTATTAACCAAACATGAAATAGTTCAAGCTACCGATAAACCAAATTTTAACAGTAAAACGAATTATTAACAAATTCATAGAATTTTCAAACGAAAAGATGAATTCTCGACCAAAATAGACGAATTTTGAAAACATTATTAAATTTATATTAAAGGAGCTTTCCAAAACACGATTAAAAAAGTCCAATCGGGCCATCCTAGAAGAAGTTAAACTAACGTGAAGGTGAAGAAACGCGTGAAAAGGTGAAAACTTCAAGCCCCTGTATATTGACAACCGTTTAATTGATGAATTAATGTAGTTCACTATGAATAAACTAGGAGTAAACTTTGATTAAGAAACACCAAAGACACAGTTAATTTTTCTACTGACATGATAAATCTCTTACAAAAAAAAAAGAAATTTGTAAGAAATTACAATTAAAAAAAATGAAAATGAAGTAGTTGAATTCTCATTTAAAAAGTTAATTTTCAATTAAAGACCTGGACTCTCTACCAAAATTATGAATCTTCTACCCAAAAATTGGTAGAAAACTGAATACATTTTGAAACAAATAGTTAAATTTTTTAATTAAAAAGATTAATTTTTAAAGAAAAATGGAACTGTTAAATTTTCATTTGAAAATATTAATTTTCAACAAAATACTAATTTTTCATTTAAAAGCATTATTTTTAATAAAATACTATTTTCTACAAACGTTGAATTTTCTACTACATAGTTGTTTTACGAAACAATTTAAAAAATTTTTAAGCAAATATAGAATGGGTACATTTTTATTTAAAAAAATATATTTTTAATAAAAAACTACTGTTTTACAAAAAAGTTGAATTTTCTACAACATAATTGACTTTCAATCAAATTGTCAAAATAGTTATATTTTCAGTTCAAAAAATTATTTTTTCACCCATAAAAGGGGACTTTTAATAAAGATGTTCAATTTTCTACAAAACAGTTGAATTTCCAAGACAAATTTTCTATACAAAATAGTGGCATTTTTAACTCGATAATATGAAGTTTCAACAAAAAGTGAGTTTTCAATGAAATAGTTAAACTTTAACTTAAAACGTTTAGTTTCTGACTTGAAAAGAAAAATTTCAACAAAATACATAAATTTTTAACCAAATAGTTGAATTTTCAATGGAGGAGATTAATTGTCTACCAAAAAAGACTAATTTTCAACAAATTAAATAAATTTTGAATTAAACAGTTCAGGAATGGAACAGGTAATGAAAACATGTATACAAAAATATTGAATAATGACTAATTACCTATAAATATATTAATTGTGTTTTCACTACAGTTCCAGCTCTCCATTAACTGCATATAGGAGCAAGAGTGCGACCCTGCCCCTGCCATTTGTCTCTTAATGAATCTCAGGAGTGAATCTCAGAACTGAAAAATAAAGATTTAGTTTTAAATTTATAAATACAATTCAAGTTTATCCTAAATCGATTAATTCTAGAATGAACAGTGATTACTGAAATAATTATAATCTATTTCAAACTAACATTAACTTCAAAAAGATTAGAATTAAATGTCTTAAATCTCACATAACTTATGGAAAATATTAGCATCACAATTATGTATTTAAAACAGGTACTTACAGAATAAGATATTTTCAATTAATCCTTAATAAATGCACTCACTTTACACGGAAATCGTGGGTAAAAACTTTTTTTTTTAATAGAAAGCACCAAGCGGTCTATGAGTTCTGTATGCTATTTGGAGCCAACTAGCGACCTTTAAATTTTTATGCGCGTGCTTGACACGCAAAAATAAAGCAATTGACTATACGCAATGGCTTATCTGCTCCTTCGTCGATGGTCGAAATAAGTCAAAACAATGTGTGCGCATTTACCATGCCGAAAAGGATACCTTAGTTATCCCTGATAGTGAGTCTGACGTTCTTATGAAAGTCAGACTGGCGATAAAATAAGAGTCTTTTTAACCATGTCGACAAAAATTTGGAAGGACCGTTCGACCATGTAGATTGTAGAAAGACTTTCTGGCTCTTTAAATTTCGACCATATAACTTTGACCATCCATTTTTCTCTGTATACCATAAATAATTAAACCAACGCAGTGTTCAATGTAACCATAGCAAGTTTTTAAAAAGATTTGATTACATACAGAGTATAGAATACGGAAACTGTGGATATGCTAATCTAGGTGGTACCCAGACATTATAAATCACAATTTTTCAAACGGTCATTCGTAATGTAAAGAAGTGTGCCAGAATTAGAGGGTTATAGAAATAATTCCGCCCAATGTTCAACTCGGTCTCGAGAACACTGTCATCTCTAAATATTGTATGGTTATACCGCATACGAAATTAAATATTTTTAATGATAATAATCAATTTTGTTAACTTTAATTAATTATTTTACTAACTTTTACTCAACAATTTACAAAAAGTGAAAAATTTTATTTAAAAAACTCGTGACTGTCTATCTCTATTTTAAGAGAAAATTGCTAAAAACAATAATAAATTGTTTATGCAATTTATTTAAACATCTAGTTATGAGTATAAAGTAGAATTTCATAAACATGGGGCAAAATAACGACATGGGTCAGACGGGGCAATGATTATATATCCCCTGGGGATGTGATGCCGTCTATTGAAAATTGTAGGAACTTCTTTTTGGGTCGTTCTTGCAATTTCTCATGTCAATATCTTATAATTTTGTTGTTATTTTCCAAGTTATGAGGCACATGGTTTGTTTTCGTGCTCAGTTATAATTTCGACTGCGAGCTGTAGTCGAGGTATTCACTTCGAAATCTATTGAAGTCAACTTAACGTTATATCAGCAATGTCGTGCGACTTCAACCGCACTTTGGTGACTCCGTTTGACTCTAGTTCTTGAATTCGGTAGTTGTTGACTTCGATGAATTTAAGTGATGACTTTCGAATTCGTGCTGACTGCGTCCTGACTCCATGACTCGGTTTGATTCGGTGCGTACTGTGCACTGCATCGTCGTGACGCCCCTTTCGACTATGTGTATGCCACTCAATCTCGATGTCTATTGAGTTACCACAATAACTTTAGATAATTGCAACAATGTCCTATTTGTATTTTGCTGCTAATTATTTGTGTAAAAAATAATTTTTCATTCTACTTTTATTATTAAAGATTATAATGTCAATAATAACTATATAAAATAGCTAAATGGTTAAGAATTGGCTGCTTTAACGCCAACAATTAGTTAAACACAAAATTTGCCGTATTTTTTCATAAAATATTTTCAGGTTGCTTTATATGAATTTCTTATCAGCTTGATAAAAAATTATCGAAACATAAAATATTAATTAATTTAAAAATTGCGGAAATGTTTTTTTTACAAACAAAAAAATAGGAGACAAGAGATGTGAAATTACTGGTAGAATGATTTTGCATTTTTTTAAAAATTGGTCTCGATAACTTGAGGGACATTTAATAAAATGTTAATAATTTTTTTTGACACTTTAAAACCATGATTAAGAAATATAATAGTCGTGTTCAACACGTGTTCAGATATGCAGAAAAAAGTGTACATCCTCGAAACTTAACGGTCTAAATTTTCATGCCTTTTGGTGTAAGAAATAGAATTTCATGGATTTTTTAATATTTTGTACGAATTAGGTAATTTTTTAAGACTTAACTAAAGAACTATGACCATATAATAAAATATTCTTGTTTAACACATATTTCGATATACAAAAAGAAATTTACATCATTGAAACTTATGGTTTGAAATTTTTCTGCCTTTTAGTTTAAGAAATAACATTTAATGGGTTGTTTGATATTTTTTACTCAATTTGTAATTTTGTTGATATATTCAACTGAAGAACAATAACAATTTTATATAACGGTCTCAATTAACATATTTTTAAAAATTCAGTAGAGTGAATGACGCCTGAAAATCAACATTAGATACTAATGCACCCAAGTGGGGAATTTAAAACGAAGACTTTGTCTGGCTCTTTACTTGAGGTGATTGCCACAGATATTAATCAGAAAACTGGGTTGGAGCAGTGTTACAGAACAAGTGTGTTATTTAAATGAATAACAGAAAATTCTAGATCAATCTAAAACTTCTATATCCCTTCCCCGCCATTCCCCCCGTTTTTGTAATAATAATAATAATAATGATAATAATAATAACAATCCGGGGTTCGATCCCTGAGCCGGTACCTCTAGATTTTTTTCAATGCACCTTTACTGAGGTTCTGGTGGTTCGGAACCCACCTTAAGCTGTAGGTCCCCCCATTGTGTACTTGACTGCAACCCAGTCCGTCAATGATGGGGTAAAACCAGGCTTTGTCCAATATGTCTGGGCAGACTGCTCTTATCAGATCAATTGATTGCATTATAAAAATGCGTCCGTGACTGATGATATATACCAGGACATCCCCGTGCAAAAGTGATCAAATAAAAATCCATCTATAACCAAAAATGTTTTCGACATGTTGGGCAGTATAAGCCTGTGACAACATTTCAACACAGAAATGTTTTTTATCAGCTCTAAGAAAGCATCCAGAAGTGACTGTTGTCACCTACAATGCTCGTGGCCGCTCGTAATTGTATACCTACAACATCATCGCAGAAGGTTTCAAGCATCGCGTTCAATTATTTGAATTAACTTATAACATTCTAATCTTATCAGTCACTTGACTTAATCCGTGGCTATGATGTATAACCAAGTTCACCTGAGTAAACGTATAATAAAACATAAAATATAATAATATAATATATAATATATATCATATGTGATTATTTTTCCCCTCGATGCGTTCCATTAAATTAAAAAAGAATGCTGAATTTTTATCGAGTAGTTTCGTAGATATGACTACTCGAGTGAGTTTGAAGTCGCTACAGTGTTTTCGTGCGAGCAAGGAAACGCGAGAAATCGCTATCCTCACCCCAGCGTTCTGGGATGTGCGGCATTGACGCACCGCGGAGAGGTCACTTTCACTTGCCTTCTCCCCCCTGATAATGGTTCAAATCGAATATCTCGGGGATACGTGGAAAGGCTAAAGGCACTTTCATGACCTCCACAAATTTGAAATCTTAATGTTAATTAAAAGCGGAGATATAAATTGTTTAACACAAATTACATTCTCCGTTCGTAATTGTTATAAACATTTGAAATCGGTCTCAAAATGTCTTAAAAAATACATGCACTCGGTATATGAAATTACAATGAGCTGCGTACTTTTTCACGAAAATACGGTGATTTGAAAAGTTGCCCTTAGTTGCGAAATGAATAATATTGGCAACTTGATAAAAAAAAATTTTGTTGTTGTTTCATCAAATATAAACGCTCGAGTATCGACTCCAGTGGCGAAACCCAATGTGCGATTGCTGGATTGACGCTCGTAGCAATAACGAAAAAGGGACTTTTCTTAATTAACAATGTAATATTTAAAAAACAACAATATCGATCTGATTTTTAAAAATGGTGAACATCGTTCAATAATGAAGAAGAATCTTACTTAATATTTAAATTGCAAATAAAATAATGAAGTTTTTTCTGTTTGAATTGCGTAATAATATAGAGAATTACATGATCTACAACATTGATTAACAACTTTTCGTTGTGCGATTCGTTTTTTGGTGCAAGCTATGATTAAATGCAAAAAAGCACGAATTTCGCCATTTGAACGCCATTTTGAGAGGGGAGCACAGCTTTTTTGCTGTTACTCTTTACATACATCTTATAAGATGGTATGAAGAACCATTTGTCAAATTTTCAAGGTGCTACTATTTTACGCAGGAATCGAGGGTAAAATGTGCTAGATTGACTGGACTACTGGGAGCGGCTGCAATTTTTCAGATTAGCACCCGCTCCCGGCGAAATCCTTCGGTTCTCCCTATGGCAAAATTTTAATTATATATTTATTATTATTATTTTTATATTACATGTTGCATATCATATATATTATATATAATATAAAAATATAATAATATATAATAATAACATTTAGGAGTCAGTCGGGTATTGGCAGCAGCGGTGACTGTTGTCACCTCCAACGCTCGTGATGCTCGTAATTGTATACCTGTAACATCATCGCAGGAGGTTTCAAGCATCGTATTAAATTATTCAAATTAACTTATAACATTCTAATTTCATCAGTCACTTGACTTAGTCCGTAGCTATGATGTATACCCGGGTTTACCCGAGTAAACGTTCAATAAAATATTTTTTATGGATTTTCGGCTATTTCGTACCCACTGAGTACGATTTTTTAATAAATTTATATAGAACCATAATTATTTAATACAACAGTCTTGTTTCACATATATTCATATATCTAGGAAGTAATTTACAGCATTAAAACTGTACATTTTTAGATTCTCATTTATAAGAGTGCAATGAAATTGTCCAAATTTTCAATTCTGATTTTTAACAGATCTTTACGGTGCAGCACACACAGAGTCAGGAAATCATAAAATATTTATTTCTCATCGAAAATGAGTTATACACAACCAATAAGTGTATTATTAGTAAGGTAATTGGCTATCAAGGCTTTTTCAATAAAACGTACTAATTAATTTTATTTAGTCGAGAGAAAACGGAAGACGTCTGCAACATTAGCAGAAAATGCATTACTTGTGAATTTTGTTCCTAGCGTAGACTTTTTGAATGATAAAATATCCATTTCTACGCGAAAATAAACATTACCTAAAAAACATTACTAGTGAATTTCTTTGGCTATTTAATTTTTTCCATAAAAAAACAACTATTTAATTGAGAGGAAACGGACAACCTAGAAGATATTACCTAAAACTGCATTATTTGTCAATTTTATTACCAACTTACCCCATTTTCGACATAAGATATTGATTTCCTTCCTACCAAAAAAGTAAGAGATAACCTTAAAATACATTTTTGAACTCTATTTTCTAATTTAGCCTTTTTATAGCCAAAATATATTTATTTAAACCGATAAAGAAAGAAATAACCTAAAATTGCATAAATTGTAAATTATCTTGACCATTCAATGTTTTTCTAATGAAAAAGTACAGTTCAGTCGAGGAAAAACGGAAGACGCTACCATACATAACCTAAAGATGCATTATTTTAAGTTGTATTTTTAACATCGCTTTTTCCCACAATAAAATATCAATTTCCCAACGAAAATAAGCTCGGTAACCAAAAAATACATTATTAGTGAATTTTATTGGCTATTTAATAATTTTTGTATGAAGAAATAATCATTAATAAGCATTAATAAAAAGTCATTAAATATTATTTATATTGTAGAATTCCATATTTCATTTCTCACTTGGTTTATTCTTGCAAAAAATACCAGGTGTATACATATGAAACCGGTATTGCCATCTAGCGGCCAGTAGGCACACTTGTAGGCACTGTCGGAACTTACCATTTGTACTAATTGGCGTATT
>NC_046660.1:97272058-97294640 GCF_010883055.1 Belonocnema kinseyi | reverse complement strand
GAGGTGGACAAAATGTGTAGCCAGCGAGGGCGCATACTTTGAATACAATATTTGTTATCATTCTCTTGAAATAAATGTGTTTTTTTCTTGAAAAAATACCGGCTTCATATGTATACACCTGGTACTCATGATAGGTAGCCCAAAAAAGGGGAGTCTAACATAAAATCGTTTCAAGAAAAAATATCATTATTGTTTATTTTAATTATTATTAATTTTTCTGTTGTACAGAATTGTGTTTTCTGTGTCTTTACTGCATTTAGTTTCCCTGCTACTCCATCTGTTGATCCAAGCCATTTGAACTAGCTCTTCTTATAGACTTTCATCACTTTTTTCATAAGGCATGCTTTTCTCTCATGTCATAATACGCGACCGATAATTACAGTCTGAAGATAACCGCGCTTGGGACAAAATATGCTTTGGAGAATCAATGCAAGATCACAACTTCACCCTACCGTTTGGAATTACCGCACTCTTATCTTATCTTTACGTCTTATAACATAGTTTTACCGTTTTACTTAGGCTGTAGTCGAGTAGAGCCGAGAGCGCACATTGCTTTCGATTTTATCGGAATGCAGAAATTGAAGGTTGGGATTGTTTGTTCTGTCACGATTTTCTGGTCAAACAGTGTGTCCAATCAGCCTCTGGTCACTAAATTGCCAATATTCAAGTATCATATTCTGGTCCTGCCCCGAGACACCGCTAGCCGGTACTGCGATTTTTCCTCCCCACGTCCTTTGTTTTCACTTTTAAATCAGACAGTTATACATTTAAACGAAAATTTAACCATGAAAGCCCGAACAACTCCAAGTGACAAAATAAGGGTTATGTATTAGATTGCCAATCAACGCGTCGAGAATGATCTCCTAATAATGGACCATTTAAAAATTTTGCTAAAGTTTAAAATAAATACCGCTTTAAACTTTAAAATAGTCTTTCATTATTTCACTTATAGTTCTTTATAAAACACAATTTTATTTAAAACCCAAAAGAAAAATAATTAGAAATTCATAAATAATTATTCTAATAATTATTTATGTATTTTAATTTGTTATCGCAGTAAAAAAAGTGTTCCAAATGATATTTATTTCGGTATCATTTTCATATGGAACAAAAATGATACCGAATTTAAGAGTTTTGATCGGCTGGAATAAATGATCGACTTTTGAGATCATAATGATCTGACTTGGGATCATGTATGCACTAAAAGCAAGATGACACCTCTGCGAGGTGCCATCAGCGACTATCGTCCTTCATTTCTAAAGCATTCAGTGACCAGAGGCTGAGTCCAATGGATTCGATCAATTTTCCGGGTGATATGCATCGAAATTCGAGAAAAAAATTTGGACTACCCTAATGTCCACAAATTGTGAGCTGTGCATTCAAAAAAATGAAGTGAACAATGGTTTACTTTTTTCTAGAAATGACAAAGGAAGGACAATGTATGTCTGAAAATGAGCAATAAAGGATGTCGCAATAAAATCTTTTTATTTTTTCCGAATCGCGCCCTACGTTGGCAGAGCTTTAGCTGACCTAGCAGCAATTGATAGTGAGCTGTATAATACAGTATCTGACATTTTTGGCGTCCACCACATAAAGGTAATTTATAAGAAAGAAAAGAAGAGGAACTATCACGCTGTAACCGTCTGGCGAATGTCTCGCCTTCACGATCTTCCGGCTTACGTCAGTTAGCCGGGACATAGAATGCCAGTAGTCGTACCATCTTTTCTCCCATTCTGTTGAAAGAAGCTCAATCAATTTGGTCTCTTGGAGCTGCTCGATAAATCCTTCAAAGCAAGAAGGTTCCCGGCGCCACGATATAAAGGCTCGACAGAACGAGCTCGTTTCCTGCCGTTCAATCTTAAAGATACCCACCACCATGTCCGAAAGATACCGACTCTGCTATGGATCTAGGAAACTTCTTCGGGTATAAGATAATGGCCGCGTGCAGCCCTTAGGAGGGTTAGGCGGACTTCGAAGCGATACCCCGGGGAAAAATATTTTATTACTAAATGATAGGAGCTGCGAGTCTTCGATGAAGTGTTACGCCACTCGAGAGAGAAAGTGAGAAATGTCTTGCTATGTATAATACTATACGTTCCTTAATCGATATTCAGTGATAGGCATTATTGCGCACTATCAGAAATGTTAGAAACATTTCAAAACATTTAAGTTACTAAATTAACTGAAATTTATTTAATTCAGTTCCTGAAAATATAATTCAGTAACATTTAAAGAAAGTTAACTACATTTTTCTTAAAATTCAAGAACTTATGTGAAAATTACATATAGTTCCTCAAAATTGCAAAAGGTTCTAGAAATATAAGTTTTCGTAGCTAAAAGAAGCACAAGCTATTTGTGCACTTCTCGCTTTCCTAAGGGCACACAGCTGGTGAAAAAAGTTAGTTAATTATTTTTTAAATGAAGATTCAGTCGGTCCGTCCACTCAGCGCCACCACAAAGGCAAATTATAAAATGGAATATGCCATATTTTTTCCCCTTTTTTTGCTAATTTTATGCTAAAAACATTTCTATGATGACATATATTACTTTTCCCAAAAAACTACCCCTAAGTCATACATAACTACCTCCCCCCCCCCGTGATCAAAAACGTTTTCAAAATGGAAAAACTAACTTCAACAATGTAAACATGATTTAGGGCTTCAAATTGATTACATGCCACTTGAAAATTTCCCCCCTTTATAATTTCCCCCAATAACTACCCTCCATCGTGAAGGTATGCAGCGGAACATATATGTATGAAAAAAGGATAAAAAATAATAAAACTTAGAAGAAACTGTTACGTGATATTTTTTTGCTTGTCGATAATACATAATACGTTACCCAAAAAATACCCCTAAGTCATACACACCCTCCCCTCGACATGAAAAACGTTTTAAAAGTTGGAAAACCACCTTGAGCAATGTAAAAATTATTTAGAACTCCAAATTGATTACATGACAATTGACAATTTCCCTCTCATTATAATTTCCCCAAAACAACCCTTTCACGTGAACGTATGTAGCAGAACATTGATATGTATGAAAAAAGCATTAAAAATAATCAAACTTAGAAGAAACTGGTTTTTGATATTTTTTGCTCTTTTTTTTTCTCTTTGCTAATGTACTATACGTTCCCGAAAAACTACCCTCAAGTCATAGATACCCTCCTCTCATTATGAAAAACGTTTTAAAAGTAGGAAAACCACCTTGACAATGTAAAAATGATTTAGAACTCCAAATTAATTACATGACAATCGAAAATTCCCCTTTCATTATATGTCCCCAAAACAACCCTTTCACGTGAACGTATGTAGCAGAACGTTTATATGTATGAAAAAAGCATTAAAAATTATCAAACTTAGAAGACACTGTTAGCTGATATTTTTTTCCTTTTTTTTCTCTTTGATAATATATAATACGTTCTCGAAAAACTATCCCTAAGTCATACATACCTACTCCTTGTGATCAGAAACGTTTTGAAAGATGGAAAACTACCTTGTACAATGTGAAAATGATTTAGAATTAAAAATTAATTACATGATAATTGAAAATTTCTGCCTTTTCATAATATTCCTGAAAAGCTACCCTTCCACGTGAACATATGCAGCGGAAAATATATATGTATAAAAAAAGGATAAAAATAATAGAACTTAGAAAACCCTGTAAGTTGATATTTTTTCCCTTTTTTTTGCTATTTCATAATATATAGTACGTTCTCGAAAAACTACCCCTAAGTCATAAATACGTACCCCTTGTGATCAGAAACGTTTTAAAAGATGGAAAACCAGCTTGAACAATGTAAAAATGATTAAGAACTTCATATTGATTACATGACACCTGAAAACTTCCCCCTTGTTATAATTTCTCCGAAAAACTACCCTTCCACGTGAGCATATATACGAAAATATATATTGTTGAAAAAAGCAATAAAAATAATAAAACTTAGAAAACACTATTAGTCGATATTTTTTTTCTTTTTCTTTTCTCTCCAATGAAATATAATACGTTCTCCAAAAATTACCGCTAAATCATGCAGACCCTACCCTCGTGTTCAAAAACGTTTTAAAATATGGAAAAATACCTTTAACAATGTGAATATGATTAAAAATACCAAATAAATTGTATGGCACTTAAAATTCCCCCCTCTCTATAATTTTTCCTCGAAAAACTACCCTTCCACATGAACATATGCAGCGTAACATATATGTATCAAAAAAGCATAAAAAATAATAAAACTTACAAGAAATTGTAACTCGATATTTTTTTGTTCTTTTTTGCTCTCTGATAATATCTAATGTGTTTCCAAAAACTACCCCTAAGTCATACATATCCTCTCCTCGTGATCGAAAACGTTTTAAGAGTTGGAAAACCACCTTTCAAAATGTGGACATGCTTAAAAGCTCAAAATTAATTACATTACACTTCAAAATTTCCCCCTCATTATCGTTTCCTCAAAAAAATTCCCTTCCGCGTGAATGTGTGCAGCAGAGCATATATATCGAGGCGTCCGGGTCCTAACGATAGAATGCTAACGCACCCGATCGACTAGATGATACTTAACCAAAAATATAAACAATAAAAAGCTAATCAAGAAGTAAGAACTAGAAAGTTTTAGATCGCGAAGTTGGATAAGATGGAGCTAGAAGTTGGCCAAAACTAGAAGATGCTCGCTCGCTCCATCAAAACATTAAAGTCCTATCTCGAGCGAGTAAAGAATGAAGGTGCCACGTCTCGCTTATAATCTAAACGCGAGAAGTGGCAACCTTCATGCTTTGCTCGCCCGAGATAGAACTTTCATGAATTGATGAAGCGAGTGAGCACCTGTTAGTTTTGGCCAACTTCTAGCCTCATCTTGCTCAATTACGCGAGCAAGACTTTCTAGCGCTAACTTCTCGGTTTTTTTCTTTATTGCTTTTATTTTTGGTTAAGTACCGTCAAGTCGTGTCGCGTGCGTTGGCACCCTACCGCTAGGACGAATCGATATGTAAGAAAAAGCATAACAAATAATACGAGGGGTAGGTGTGTACGTCTTAAAGGTAGTTTTTGGGGAACGTATTATATATTATCGGAGAGCCAAAAAGAGCAAAAAAATATCAACTATAAGTGTTTTCTAAGTTCTATTATTTTTAAGCTTTTTCATACATATATGTATCGCTGCATACCTTCACGTGGAAGAGTAGGTTTTCGGGAAAATTATAAAGAGGGACAAATTTTCAAGTGTCTTATAATGAATTTCGTATTCTAAATCATGTTCATATTGTTTAAGGTAGTTTTCAATATTTTAAAACGTTTTTGATGACGAAAGGTACATATTTATGACTTAGGGGTAGTTTCTCGGGAACCTATTATACATTATCAAAGAGCAAGAAAAGAGCAAAAAAAATATCAACCTACCGTTTCTTCTAAGTTTGATTATTTTTAATGCTTTTTTCATACATATATATGTTTTGCTGCATACGTTAGTGTGGAAGGGTAGTAGTAGTTGGTGTTACTGGAAGCGTAGTTTTGGGGGAATTATAAAGAGAGTGAAATTTTCAAGTGTCATGTAATTAATTCGGAGTTCTACATTTTTTTTCATTGTTCAAGGTGGTTTTGCAACATTTAAAACGTTTTTGATGACGATGGGAGGTTATGTATAACTAAGGGGTAGTTTTTGGGTAACGTATTATATATTATCGGAGAGCAAAAAGAGAGCAAAAAATATCAACTAACAGTTTCTTATAAGTTTAATTATTTTAAATGCTCTTTTCATACATTTATATGTTCTGTCGCATACGTTCACGTGGAAGGGTAGTTTTAGGGAAATTATAAAGAGAGGGAAGTTTTCAAGTGTCATATAATTAATTTGGAGTTCTAAATCTTTTTTTCATTGTTCAAGGTAATATTCCAACTTTTAAAACGTTTTTGATCACGGGGGTAGTTGTCCAAAAATTAGGAGTAGTTTATTGAGAAACGTAATATATGTCATCATAGAGAAAAAAAAACTCCACTTATCGTTTATCGCAATCTTCATGTGGCTACATATGTATCTAAGTTGTATAGGGGAGTCTACCCTATAGTAGATAAATAATAAATAATTATAAGCAGCAGTATATGTAAAATAATTAATTCTGATTTGAACCCTCTGCTGGCGCAAATGTTTTGGCGTCTCATTCAAGGCGAGCTACCCGTAACATATTTCAATGATAAAAAATGTTTAAAATACACATTTTTGAATTTTAAAGAGGTGAAATAAAAACTTTAGAATGTTACGAACACACACACACACACATGAGTTTGATATTTTAATTAGTTAAAAGGCCGTAATTTTTTAAAAAATAAGGCGAAATTAAAAACTCATATATTATTCATAAAGTGTATATTGCCACATATAGGGTAGTATGTATTAGAAGTTTTGATGCCATGAAAAAGTATATTTATTTTGTAATCTGAATATGCTAAATGTATTTGCGGGAACTGATTAAGTAAATATCAACTACTTTTTCTTAATTGCGTATAAATTTAGTTAAAACAAGACCAATATAAAAAAATGTAAATTTAAAAGAAAAACTAAATTTTCTCTTATTTTACTATATATTGTACTATACTTATCTCACTAGTCATAATCTTCAGACATTTACTCTACCTTTGTACCTATTTGTGCTATTGTGAGATAGAGGGACACCTCGAGATTCCAGCAATTCTTGTTTTGAAAATTTTAAACTTCTTTTGTCGAAAAGTGGCGTCTGGGTCTTTATTGACGTCAATGAATCTGCCCATTCATTGAAGCTCATTCACAGTTTTCTTGTGTAACACATCCTTACTGAACTTCAGAAGCTCCCATACAGTCCTGTGATTTCTGGCAATTCCCTAAATTGAAGTATCCTTGAAAGGACCATTATTTTAAGATGTCGAGGAAATACAACAAAATGAGACGAAGGAGCTGTTAGCTATACCAAAAGGTGATTTGAAGGAGTCTTTTCGAAATCGAAATTCGCCAGAATTACTGCTAATCCTTTTACATCACAAGCTTGGATACTTTTCAAACAGAACCATGCACAATATGAACGCGGACTTTGTTTTGAGATCAAGTCACCAATCAAAATAGTGACATCTAGTTGGCTTTAGTAACTTATCAGATGACTTTCAGGAATGAGGAACCTTGAATATAATAATAAAAGCAAGGGCCGTAGCAGGATTAGCATGTAGCATCTGCAGCATGTCACATATGCAGTATGTCTCATACGCGACATGTCACAACTAAGGTTTCTTTTCCTAGCGATTTCTCTCCTGCGCGAAATATTATCACAGTGAAATTGACATTTTTTTATTTATCATGCCATTTACAGGGGTGCCTTTACCCCCAACTAGAGGTTGGAAAGGGGGTAGGCTGTGACCTTACATTCTTTCTGTCACCAGTCACTAGGGTGCCTTACCGTTCCCACGAGACGTTCGAAAAGAGGCAGGGGTGTGACCTTACACTACTTCTGTGACCAGTTACAGGCGTGCGGTGCGAGATGCCGCAAAAATGTCAATTTGAATGTGAGAAATATCGAGCGGGAGACAAACCATTAGATAGAGATGATGCAGTTGTGACTTGCCGCATGTGACATGATATGTTCCCTCACTCATCAATAAGTGAAAATTCACTGTATAAATTTGTGTTACTCCTTAGTGACCTTATTGACTGATTTGCCTCTTATTAATTGCGACGATTTTCATTTTTTAATTCAACAATGTTAAGTTTTAAATATTTAAAATTTATTGTAGTTGAAGTTTTTAAGTTGTGGGAAATTAAAAAAATTTTAATCATTTATAGTTAACAGCCTTGTTCTAAAGCCCCCCCAACTATGAAAATAATCATTTGTTTACAAAAGTTATAAGCAAATTTTGAAAAATTAAAAGCACAAATTATCTCGAAAACGGCTTACTGATCATGATGGTTAAACTATATTTTACAGAGTGTGCTAAGGGGGATTCAAAAACCACTCAAGAATCAATTTTGTTGATAATGAGATAAATAAACAAAATTTTAATAATTTTTTTAAAAGGAAGTACTTCTGCAACACCCACTATTTTTACCCTATATCATATTCACATGCAAGGATGCAAAACGTATTTTTGCGGAAATGATCAAAAGCATTACTTCAAAGTTTATAAAAATAAAAACTACTTGTTTGCCCATCGTGTGTATGTAATTACACAAAAATGAGGGGCCAACTTAAGTTTTAGCTTATGACGCAATAAGTTATACGCAATGGTCAATAAAAACAAGATGAAACAGCTCTCCCTTCTATAGTCCTTCCGAGAATTGATACCGCGCCACAGTTAGGTGTAACAGGAGCTGCGCGGGGTGCGCGGGATCTGCGGCTGTCACTCAGGCGAGCACTCAGGCGTAAAGAAAAAAACGCAGAGCTGGTTCCAGTAAGTTAGTTTCCAACCACCGTCAGCCCCAAAATCAGTGCTATAGAAGAGTTTCAGTATACATCCTCGTCGTCGTCAATATTTTCTTCGATGACAAAATGAATTTTTATTATTGTGAATAAATAAATAAGGATCTCAGTTGGGCTTAGGATTTTGGATCAATACCTCGCGTTTGATAAATAAAATACGATAGAAGCTATACATGCGAACAACAACCAACAGTTCTTCGGCGATTTGAACACTCGCAGGGATACCTCTGGATGCTAGAAACGCCGACACTGCTTGGCTTGTATTCAACGAAGCATCTATATAATTTTCGGGAGACATGTCTTGATTGGACCTGAACTTTAAGGATGTCAGTCGCATCCGGAGATCATACCGCAATTAAAAATAAAAGTCAATCTCATATATATAATTAAAAGTTTGTCATAAGGACAACCGCAGGATTTCGCCGGGAGCGGGTGCTAATCTGAAAAACTGCAACCGATTCCAGCGAAATCACGGTAAAATTTCAGCCATAACCATACCGTGAGATAGGTTGTTAGAGTCTGTGACAGAATCAATCCGATGCATTCTTCCCGCAAGTATTTGAGCATATTGTTGACACACAGGGATTCTTTTCAGGCTATTAATCAGTGAAAGCTTAGCACCTCCAAGAGCGCCGATGATAAGGACGATTCGTTTAACAGAATATTCCGGATATAATCGTCGAAACTCCCTTATAAGGTCTCTATACCTCTCTGTCTTTTTATTATCCTTGGCTATGCTGTTTTTGTCAGCTGGTGCTGAAAATTTGATAACGAACATAATTCGCTTCTCGAATTCAAGAAGAACTATGTCAGGCCTCGAGTGTGCAGCAGTAACAATTGTCGAGAATATCAAGTTCTAGTATATGCGGCACTTCTCATTCTCGACAATTGGCTCTATTCCCCTAGGAGAATTTGGAGGAGAGATATTAAGGTTAATTCCATAAGAGTTACAGAGATGGTAATAAAGCACTCTTAGCTCTGCAGCTATCATCGGGAAAGTCTTGGCTTAAATTGTGGCGATCGCAAGTTAAAGTCGAAAAAACACTGCCTTGACATGCCAAAATGAAACCCTCCATGCTAGACTTCAGTCCGGGTGATTTTAGGAAAGCAGAAGTTAGCTCACACGACATTGACTGATCCTCCACATTTCTGTGGTAGATGTCGTGCATCCTCTAATCGAGGAGCTGTTCACTGTAGTTTTTCTTCTGTGCTTTCTTAATCCGGGCTTTCAGGAGTGAGTACTCGAGATAGATAAGATTTGATACGTTCTGTTTACCTCTAATACTGAAGTTAAGTCCGAGTATTTCAGCTACCTCGTCCGCTGATTTATACAGAAACGCTCCTTTGCCCACTTTTTCGTGCTTCCTGATCATTTTAAGAAGAAGGTCTCTTCCATTTGCGACTTTATGTGCTGTAACCCAGAATAATCCTGTTGTGAAGACATTCAAGATTCAATCACTCGTGACCACTTTGACGGCGTGAGATATACAGTCGCGGAACAGAAGACCTAAGATGCATGCTTTTGTTCATGTGCATAACCTTTCGTTTCCCGATATCAAGAGATTTAAGCTCGTTCTTCGTCCATAGAACCACTTCAAATGAATAGCGTACTCCCGGGACGGCAAGCATGTTCGTTGCAGATACACTGTTCCTCACCGACAGTTCGGAAGACCAAATCTGCCGAATGAGATGTTTGTATCTGCTTCAGAGAGTATCCTTTATAGATGTCACATCCTGAATGCGGCTCTGTGGCACATCGAGGTATGTATAAATCTTTCCAGTGCAAAGGTGTCGTATAGCGATTCTATCGACGAGCTCAGGGTCTTCAGGGATGCCATTTAGTTTTCCTCGCTTCAAATAAACCTTGGCGCATTTGTCTAACCCAAATACCATTCCTATTTCCTTAGTGTATCGTTCCACAATTCCTAGAAGGAGATGTAGTTACTCTTTGTTTTTATCATAGATCTTAGGATCATCCGTGTAAAATATATGAGTGACTTTATACTTACGATTTGCAGGTTTGACTTAAAAGAACCCGTCGGAATCGCGAAGTTCTAGAGTTAGTGACAATAATGTGAGGCAACAGAGGAGTGGGCTCTTGGTGTCGCCCTGAGAGAAACCTCTCTGTAAGGTGACCATGTTAGTTGTCATACGATTTTTTTCAGATGAGATAGTAAATCTAGTTTTTTAAAGCGGCATTAATCTCTCTATGCACCTCACGATTTGCGGATGAACCTTTAAACTTTCCGAAAGACAGATGATAAGTCTATGGGAGGTCGAATCGAAAGCTTTCCGGTAATCAATCTAGGCCATCGATCGGTCACGCTGGTAGAATGTGCATCTATCGATGAGCAGGTACTCCCGACATCTAGCTACGCCTTTCTTTATGCAGCGTTGTTCATACATTTATTGCCACGCATGTCCGATTGCCCGAACAATCCTATCATTTAGGATAGCTGTGAATATCTTATACAGTGTATCAGATCAACCCTGTGCATCTCTCCATATTTCAGATTTTAACTTGACCCCGCAACTCTCCTAAGTTGATTATATCCTAATATCTCCAGCACCGCGCTAATTGTCCCATCACTCCTTGTTCTTACATAAAAAGCAACGGGACTAAATCACCTTTTAAATTTTTTAGTTAAAAAAATGAGATTTCTATGCAAAAAAATTCTTGAAATTAAAACAATTTTACTCATTTAAAATTTCAAAATACTTTTCCAATAATTTTTTATGAATACTAAAAACAAAATATGATTTATATGTTCGTACAATAATCCTGGCAAAGTGTCATATATCTTAGATATGAATTTGAATGAAAAGTAAAATATGGTTCTTAGAATTAATTGTCGAAAACAAATTAAAAATATTATTAATGGAATGTAAAAAAATCCCGGAGAAAAATCTGAATAGTACTAAGTTTAATCGTACCATGTGAATACTCTCGCTTATTAATATATAATAGATATAGTGTATTTCTTATTTAATTTAACTAAATTTACATATGAAACCATTTTATTTAATAATCAGTGAAAAATGAAGTAACAAATTTCTTTGATTGCTCTCTTTTATCATTATACCCTTTTAAATATTTAAAACAAAGATGTTAAAATATTGATTATATTTACATCTTGGACGTTGTATAAAATTATAATTGATATTTGTTCCCCTGGAAAATAGTTTTTTTTGCAACAATTTGAATTATTGAATAAACTATTTTTGATGTTCTTTACATATTTTTATGTTATATGTTCTTGAATAAAAATTTAATTCAAATTCAATTACATTTTTCTCATTATATACAATAGCGTGAGCACTCGCTAAACCCTCAAATATTAAGTTTGAACTTGTAAACTATTAAAACTTTGTTCACAAATCTATTTACATATTTTATTGATACAAATATTATTTACTGCGTTTTTACATATAAAAATGATTATATGTAACTTGTTATGCAAATTAAAATCTAATATTCCACTTTATCAATTTTATTGGGTGACGTTTTAATTCATGTTTTCCATTAGCATCTATAGACGAGGTGTGTTCAAAAAATAAGGTGACTTTATGGTTTTCTCAAAAAATATTCATTTATTCCTCAATATTTATGTTGTCCCCTTCAAAGTAATCCCCCTCAGATATAATACACTTGTGCCAAAGCTTTTTCCAATCATCGAAACACTTCTGATAATCATTTTGTGGTTTAGCCTTGAGTTTTTTCAGCGATGCAGTTTTTATCTCCTCAGTCGTTGAAAATCGATGTTCTTTCACGGGTCTCTTTTTTTTACTCAGAGTAGACTCACCGTATGCAACTGTCAACATTTCAATAGTTTTAGAGCACTGGATTCCATTTTTCACACAAAATTGAATGCAAACTCTTTGCTCCATTTTTTTCGAAAGAAGAAAATCGCCGAGCACACCAAACCCTTCTAACCTTTTATGCCTCTGCCAGAAAAACAACACGAGCTATATAGTCAAAACTGTGAACATATGATCTTGACGAGTATACCAGCACAACAAAACAAAATATTTAAAATTTGAATGTACGTAGCCCGTGAAAATTGAAAAGTCACCTTACTTTTTGAAAACACCTCGTACATGGTTTGGAAAATTCTTTTGAAATATAAAATGAGTAACATTCTGTTCATTTCAATAATTTTGTACAAAAATAACATTTTTTTCATTAAAAAATAAAAATAAAGCGGTCTACTCCCATTGCCTACAATGCAAAAACAGGGAGTGATGGGGCAACTAGCGCCGCGTTGACGATATTAGGAACTAACCACATTAGGACACTAAGAGATCGCCATTTTGTTTTCAGATGCACAGGGCTGGTTCAGACCATTGATTGACCCATAATTCTTCGGGTCAGCTTAGTAGCCCATTTTCGGCCAAATGCTGATGGGTTGAAGGAAACTTCTTCGAACAGAAGGACTTGATACCATCTGGTCCCGTAGCGGAATAGTTCTTCATACCTCTTAATACTTTTTTTCACATCCTCGGTAGTGATGGGTGGGCATTCTTCTTCAGGTGTTATGAGGGCATTACACAGCTCCTTGAAGCTATTTATGTTCTCTGAGTCTTCGTCTAGTATATGCTGCACTTCGTAGACTTCTCTCCAAAATACTTCGACCTCCTCTGGCTTGGGCGGGTGGTCGACAGCAACTGGAGGGTCTTGGAAGAATCAAGATGAGTCAGAGAGAAACTGTTGATTTTCTCTGACCCACCTGTCTCACCGTTCTAGACTTTTCTTAGCGTCAAATAGTATCCGTATTCTTTCAACAATATTCTGCCTGATAGTCAGCAGCTTTGACTTGGTAAATGTGTGATTACGGATCCGGAGTTCGCGCGCGAACTTTTTAACTTTGGCGGTAAAATTCCTGCCAGAGTTGGTGTAGTCAATCACACATTCGTCTCTTGGTCTTATGATCAACCGTTTGTTTTGTTACACGGTTCGCCTCGGCCAAACCTCTCGTTGCATTATACATACAACGATTGGTAGTCTAGAGGTCGGATTCTTTGGGAAAATGTCCATAAGGGTCATAAAGCATCGCTCTTCCTCTATCGGAAGCCTGCCCGCGGTTGATCTTAGTGTCGCCTCTCTTTCTCTGTTGCCGGCTTGTTGTGGCTGTGGTAGAGTAGGCGTTCCGCTTACGTAGCCCCTTTTTTGGAGTAGTTCGGCATGGTTTCTCAGATGTTAATAGGAAAATTGCGATAGCTCTGGTGTTTCTCGTACCACAGAGCATGCAGTCGTGCCATTTAAGCACGTTCAAGGACCATACTCGCATCGTAGCACTCTGCCAGGTCGTGATTTAGTCGCTCCGTCCACTTAAAGGTCCCGAGATTCCGCCGATCCATCTCATAGACTCCATCTTCATTGACTCTCCCAGCTCTAGAGTAGACGACATTGTTGGCCGACCTAATGTCAGGAGCCTTGCGCGTTCTATTGTTTTGAAACGGTCACCCAGTATCCCAGAGTCACCATTCTAGACACTTCTATCCGCAACCGGAGGACGCGTTCAGTGGCGTTCAGAGGTTATTAATAGGGGATGTATATAGTTGTATATAGTGTAAATAAAGTAAGGCTTGCTAATATGACTTACGACCTATCGTGAATCCTGGGCAAATATGAAATTAGTTTGGCGAATGTCAGCAGTAAACAAAGATAATTATTATTCCATTTATTTATAATCAATTGACACAGTGACTGTGGAATTACCGATTAAATGTGTTTTTAATCGAATGATGCTGTTGCATCTGCTTTTTCCTAAATCATTAGGTATAACTTATTGCGGCATAAGCTCAAAATTAAGTTGGCCCCTTATTATCATAGAATTGAATATATATGTGAAGGGCCAAAAAGTATTTAAGATTTTTTAAACTATGAAGTAATGCTTTGATCATTTCCGTAAAAATATATTTTGCAGCATTGAATGTGAACATCATACAGGAACAATAACTTTTGAACAACATTTTCTTTAGTTATTAGTTGGAGAACATTTATTTTAAAGGGGTAGCCACTTTCCCCCGCAATATGGATTACATCCGAGGGAGAGGGGGGGGGGGCACCCAAACCATGCTTATCCTACTACAGCGTTTAAGAAGATTTTGAACGTATCTGTGCGCATCTGGGTATACAGATACTCAAAAAGCATTTCAGATGCTTCTATCTCGAATAGCTTCATACTACTAACTAAAGTCCTGTGCCTGTCAGGTACGTTAATTTTTTCTGCGGAGAAATATCATGTCACATGCGGAAGGTCCCTCTGTGGCAAGTCACACCTGCGGCATGTCTCATCTGCGGCATGTCGCAACTGCGGTATCTCTATCGAGCAGCATGTTTCCGCGCGATATTTCTCATAGTAAAATTGACTTTTTTGAGGAATCTCTCACCACAGCCCTGTGACTGCTCACAGATATAATGTGAGGTCACACCCCTACCACTTTTCCAACGTCTCGTAGGGGATAAGGCACCCCTGTGAATAGCATCATTAATAAAAAATGTAAATTTTACTGTGATAAACTTTGGGCGGGAGAGTCACAGGGGTGCGGTGAGAGATGCCGCAAAAATGGCAATTTAACTGTGAGAGATTCCGTGCGGGAGATAAGCCGCTAGATAGAGATGCTGCAGTTGTGATATTCCACTGATGTAACATGTCGCAGATGTGACTTGCCGCAGAGAGACTTGCTGAATGTTACATGATATGTCCCTTCACTTATTAATAAGTGAAAATTCACGAAGTAAACTTGTGTAAATCCTTACTGACCTTATTGACTGATTTACTTCTTATTAATTGCGGCGATCGCGACTATATGAAATTGGAAATTTAACAATTTAAAGCTTTAAATATTAGAAATTTCATATTGTTGAAGTTTTTAAGCTATGGGGCATTAAAAAATGTTAAATCATTCACATTTAAAAGCCTTGTTGTAATGACATTTATTTATTAAAGCTTCTAAATTAAAATTATTAACATTCTTATGTATTTTCTGAAATATTTTTCCAATGAGTTAAAAGTAAATAAAATTAGTCAAGCCAGCAGTAAAAGTACCAAAAAGGGAAACTTAAAAAATAATCAATATCATTTTGATATACAACAAAAATGATACCGAATTCAAGAGCGTTTTGATCGGCCGGAGTGAATGATCGACTTTTGAGATCATAATGATCTGATTCGTGATCATGTATGAAGTCAAACTAAAATGACTGACGTTCTTAGAATACTTTAGCTCATATGCGAGTCATTTATGCACGCAGAAAAAAGAGCCCTATATTTGACTGAAAACAGGTTAAATCTACTGACTTCTAAGTGTGTATATGGACAACACGACAGTTCAGTAAATGGTACAATTATAGGCAACTAAATATAACTATCATTGATGGTTACCAGTACCGATTTTCAAGTGGTGCTGACCTGCGGATCAGTAGATTTTACCGATCCAGTCGCTGTTCTGCACAGTTCGTCGATGCTGCAATTACGAATTATAATATCACTTTAACGGATAATATAAAGTGATAACACTTTAAATTTTGAAAAAATATTCATAAAAAAATTAATAAATAAGCGCGTGGTTAATTTTTATATATATTTTTTCGGATATACTTATAATTAATCGGTATTTGTAAGTTACAATGCTTATAATACAATTAGAATTTCGCACGCAATATGGGGGGGGGGGGGTCGAACGCATAAACCTAAGCATGCAAGTCAATTGTCTAACCACTAGACTGTAGCACAAATTTCGATCTGTAAAATAATTTCGAAATGCATTTGTAACTGAGGTGGGGAGCTTGGGAATTACTTCTGAATACGCGCCCATGCCATCGCGGCACTCAACAAAAGCTTCCGGATTTACCTTATATCCATAGAAGTCAGCTGAAACTGTTACGGAAAACAAAAACATTCTGCTCCAATAAACTATTAAGTGTACGGGATTCGTGAAGAAGTTGTGCTGGCCAAAATTTTTCTATTTTTTATACAACCCTTTCCTTCTAAGGGAGAATATTGTGTAATGTCACGACGGTCACAGAAATGCCAATAAGAAATATTTTTTAAGTGATGCAATCCATCCATTGCCTATTTCGTCGTGAAATCACCCAGTGGTCCGCGCGGATAGGTTGCGTTGTTACGACTTTAGGGGTAAGCTAAGATAACCAATCAGATCGGTAGCTTGTACCGATCCTTCGGTAATGTCCACGGCACCAATATTTTAATATTGGTTCAGTGGATTTTCCATTTCTTACAGTATGTAATACCAGATAATAGATGTTTATTTTACTAAAGGCTAACCATTAAATCAAACTTGACTTAACTGTGACATTTACGAAATGCTTAGTGATTTTGACATTTTCACCCTCTTATTATAAGCAGTTTATACTGTATATTCAAAAGTAGGAACACTTATTACGCTTAATTCAAAAGGCTAATTCTGGTTAATTTATAATTATTCTAATTTATGCTTTTTTAATTCAGAAATGAGAACAACAATGAAAAATTAGCAGAATTAGACAACGGAAATAAATAAGCATGTTTGATAAGCTATGCTGGTCGTCCTGAATTTTCGGGACGACTATTCCATTCCCGTAGACTTTCCGTTTTTGAAATGCTACCTATGCAAAATGTTTGACGCCTTCGTTTTCAAATTTTAACTCATAAGATTTATACTTGAGGTAGTTTACCTTGTTTCACGTTTTTATTCTGAGCTAGGTGTTTCTACGTTGTGGAACTTACAAAGAGCTTAATTTAACGATATTATCTTAGGAGTTATTTTAGAAATTTTATGAGATAAAGTTGAAATTAAACATCTTCGGGTTTTAGTTGAAAATTATACTTCAAATATGATTTGTTCGAAAACCTATTTTTCATAGCTTCAATTTTGAAGACGTCCCATTTAAAAGTATATGTATTGATCAAGACCAAACCTTTTTGAAAGGTAAAATGATCATTTTTATGAATGAATTATTTAAAGAATTGTTTTGCATTATTAAAGACAGGAAACATAGTTTCAGGATTGTTTCATTTTACGCATAAAAGAGCTGCATTTGAAAAGTGCAGTGACAGTTGCAGCGCAGAGGTAAGTTTAGATAGCACGTGCTTAGCTCGGAATAGTCAAACGCATGCCACACTGCCACATAGAGATGGAGAGGTGTTCTTTCTTATACGTGTATTTCAGTAGACATGACACTGCCCACCAGGGAAATTCGATACAAGGTCTTTTCATGTATATTTGAAGATCACCACGCTTCTTGGGGACTGGGCATAAAGGGACACCGAACATGTGGGCCCATCTGCCGTCAGCACACTCGTCGCGTAACATCTATTTCTTTTTCGCACTGTGGATTTTTGCATGAGATTTCGAATGCGCACTACCATATGGAGGAAGAGATGATTATTTCCGGGCTTTGCTTGCTGCCTTCGTCACGTACCTGCCTCGGTGACAAGCAGAAAGTGAATCGAAGTAATTCGAAAGTGAAAAGAATGTCGCAAAAATGTTCTGATTGAATCAATTCACTGTCAAAATTTAAAGAGGGAAATATTATGGAAAATTTTCATTGTGCGATTCGAATAATAAAGAAGATATTAGGAATAAAATGAAATGTGAAAAAGACAATTGCATAGTACAATTTTCTCATTGATTAACAATTGAATTAGCAGCACATAAAAGTCTCATTTTTAAATTTAGATTTTGAAAATCCACTTTGTAGTACTACCATAAAAACAACGATTTTGAATTAATCCTTTAAACACCAAGTACGAATTTAAAAAGGAGCCTGATTAAAAAATTTATTCTTATCCCGTTTAATACCACGATTTCGCTTCATTATGTGAAAGTCAAATTTTGAGAATTGCTATACAAATAACGTTTCATCTGTCTAACTGAATAAAAAGTGAAATGGTTCTTGTTTTAGTGCGTTTTAGAGCTCACTAGGGTGTTACAAATAGAATTGTTCTTTGAATAAGTCGGAGATACTACACACTTCAGTGCGTAATGGCGCGAGATGCTATCTTGGCGTTATCGGCTTAATTAGTTTCATTTTCGTAATTCCCCTTGTGAAGCTTTGTTCAAGTTTGACAAATGGTGCTGAGGGTTTCGTCGCGTCGCGTAGAAACTTACAGTACTCTCGTGAAATATGATTTCAGTGGGTACATTTTTTAATCAAGCGAATCTTCTATATTATTTAATTATCAAAATGGCAGGGTTTATTAATACAAGCTTTTGTGCATAAATTGCTTGGATATAATGGTAAAATAACAGTTTTATATTCTTATTACTCTCATTAATTTTGTAAGTCTTATTTTTCCGACTTTACTTATTTATTTATTAATAATCTTATTCAAAATTCATCTTTAGCGGTGGTAAAGTTACTGAAAACTGTAAATTTGATCAAGCAGATGACGATTGACATCATGACATTTGGTGTACTCCCTGATACAGACGGTTACCGCCTGCACTCAAACCTCGAAGAGTTCACTGAGGTTATCAAGAATTAGCCAAAACTATGTGAGATTTTTTTTTCCTTTGATTGACCAAGAATCGAACTTTTGAGAATGGAAAAATAACCGAACATAGACACAGGATGCATGCGAAATATTTGAAAATACATTTTTTAAACTAACATGAGCTTAAAAAAATTGTGCAAAGAAATTGCATAAGAAGGCTTTAAAAAAGTATGTTTTCAAAAACAGTTTTTTAAGGAACATAATTCTTTTCAAGCCTTTTTGTGAAATTTTTTTAAGCTTATGTTGGTTTAATAAATGTACTTTCCTCATTGGAGATCTTCCTCGATGGTTAGGGATGAAAAAGTTGTATATAGTTTGTATATATTGGATAAGACACTGATGTTTTTTATTTGTATTATGAAATTTTCTATGTGAAACAAATGAAAAATGTCCGTGTTTTTTCTACTATGTAATTATAAATCATATATAACTTTTTCACCTGGCAGACCTTTGGCTCTTTAGAGTTTCCTGTGTATTTTCAACTACTGGACACCATTCTTTTTTCTCGTTTGTAATTTTCTTCGGAGGGAATTCCCTCTTCCTTGGAGTCAATTATTGCCATGTTTATTTTTATATCGCTTATTTGGTGATTTTTTAATGCTGAGGTGAACACAAATACAAATTGATTAAAATTAGCTTTAGAAGAATCATCTAACAGAATTTGATTCATGAAAGGCTGAAGCCTTAACTCCCATAAATGACTTCTATATTTTATTTATAAAACTAGGGTCTATCTTTCAAAAGTTTAACAAATGCTAATCGTAAACAAGTTTTGATACTTATATTCTGGTAGTATACCAATGATAATATTATAGAGATTTTATATCTGAATAATTAAATTACTGCGACCCACCAAATCATTCAACATTTTTTGCATTCATCGCATTAAGATAAGAGATTTCAAAAAAAGTTGAAGATATGTCAAAGGATTTCAAAGATTCACACAAATGTTGTAGAATCTTATAGGATTTTTAAAGATTCGTGTGATTCAAACCATGTACTTTGAACAATACCCCAGGACCACAAAAGATTTTAAAGGACTTTCAAATAGTTTAAGAGAATTGAAGGTATACCATATTCCATATTATTTCAAGAATTTTGTAGACTTTATTAATATTTTAATGGATTTCAAAGAATTAATTCACAAAAATTATGGGTTTCAAACGGGTTTTAAAAGATTTGAAAAGATTTTAAAGTATTTTCAAACATTCCAAAGGATTAAAGAAATTCCACGAAATTTTCAGAAATTTTCATGTTTCATACGGAATTAAAAAATAGCATACAGTTGTAAAGAATTATCTCAAAATATCAAAAGATTCACATGTTTTTTATACGACATATAAGTTTTTAGAATATTTCAAAATTTTGAAAAGAATTTCTATGGAATTTTGAAGAATTTATGTGATTTACGAGTAATTTGAATGGATTTTAAAGGTTATAATGTCCAAGGAAATATCAAGAGCTTTAAAAAAATGGTAAGGATTTTCGAAATATTTTAAAGTATTTTTAATATTTTAGGATAAATTGAAGGATTCCAAAGAATGTTTTAAGAGATTAAAAAAATGTCAATAAATTTCAAGTAATACCAAAGGATGTTAAAGATTTTAGAGTATTTAAAAAGATTCCAAGGAACCCATCCTGAGGTCTTTTTACAAAATTTTATTCACTGCATGGGATCCGCCCTTTATAATTTTTGATGCGATTTTTGGAGTCTGAATCCGATTGTAGAACATTCCAAGCTGTAAAGAAGGAATTTCGTATTTTCTCATATTAAGCTCCGAACAAACCTGATGGAAAATCGAGAACTTTTAGACGCTGCCCTGGACCGACTCATCGACTTTTTCGATAAAGATCTATTTCTACTTCTAGATTTTGCAGGCGTCCTCGGCTTTGAAATTGATCAAAATATTCTAAAATGCCATAAACTTCTTTGCAATGTTATGATATTTTCTAATATCCTGGCAGATTAATTAAAATAACTTCATAGCTTTTAAAATTTCATTAAATAATTGAAATTCTCGGAAATCTGATAAAATCCCTTGAAATCTTAAAAAATATTTCAAAGCCTTATAGACACTGAAAAGTGTTATACATATCTTCGGAAATTCTAAGAAATTCTTTACAACCGCATGCAAATTGTTTCAATAACCTTAAATGGAGGGAAATGTCCGGAAATGAATTCACGGTATTAATCCTTGACTTTATTACGCTTTGGCGCGAGAATTAAGATCACGGAACCCTTGCTCTTAAAGCATATGTCTCCAAGTTTGAAGCATTAGGCCACACCCGGATTTAAAGCTTCTGTAAAGCTAATTGATATTATTATTATTATTTGATACACATTCTATATCAAAATTATAAATTCAGTGAACAAATTTTTCAGAAAAACCGCCGTAAAAAAGAACGTTAATGATTTTAACTCGAAAATCGTCATCGGATTTGAAATTTAAAAAAGTGAATTCCAATCAAATTCCGCATCAAACTGTCGTGGACGATGATTCAAAAACATGCATTATTTTTCAAACAATTTTTCTTAATTGGATTTATTTTAAAATGGCTAGAAAGCATAATATAACAATCCAAAAAAGATTTTCAGTAACAATACAAATAGTCAAAAATGTATTTAATTTGTTATAAACAAATGAGTAAATGAAAATGGTTTCGTGGGGATTTGCAGCGATTCGTTAATTGATTTGCACTAAATTTGAATAATTCATTGACGAAAAAGTTTTTTAGTTGAATTAATAAAAGTTAATAAATAATTTGTGTTTTTATAAACAAATTTTGTAAACTATTATCCATATCAGCTATTTATGATGGAATAAATAAATTTTGCTATGGAATTTATCATATATGTATTACTTGGCAATAAAAACTTAGTATCCGCTTTTTTGACGGAAGAATTAAGTGTTTAATTTGGAATATACTGAAATTCATTTAGAAATTATTCCATGCTAACACTCATGACAAAGGATTATTGGTTAAATAAAATGAATGACTTTTTAAAATCCGCTATTACATACTGTGTACGACTACGTTACTTAAATGTTTATTAAGAATAACAGTAATGAATGGTTATTATATTTTCTAAAAAAAGTTTAAAAACTTATTATCAACGTTTGATTACGTTAAAAGAAAAAAGTTTAAATGCTAAAAGCATCCAGATAATAAATTTCTTAATCAATTTTTTAAAATAAAACAGCCACAGTGATATAACTAGAAAAGCTGAAACATAACCTTAAAACAAAATTGTCTGAGCGATGCTTTGCAGGACAAAATGAGATTTGTGTATTTCCAGGCATCGAATTCGATACGTAAGTCAAGTTAGCGATTTTCCTGAATTTATTCCCTGAATCAAAATCATCGGATACTCACTCATTCTTCAGTAGCACACTTTTCGCTGATGAATCAGTGGCATTTTTAGCCGCTGACTAGATAGTCCCTAGATGACGTGGCTTTTATATATAGTTCTGCATACCACTGACCTTCGATGAAAGAACAGCATTCGTTTTCGAAACCTCAGCTTAATGATAATTAAGCTTTTCTTTACCAGGTGTATACATATGAAACCGGTATTTTTTCAAGAAAAAAATACATTTATTTCAAGAGAATGATAACAAATATTTTATTCAAAGTATGCGCCCTCGCT
>NC_046660.1:97267204-97271958 GCF_010883055.1 Belonocnema kinseyi | reverse complement strand
CCAATTAGCACAAATGGTAAGTTCCGACAGTGCCTACAAGTGTGCCTACTGGCCGCTAGATGGCAATACCGGTTTCATATGTATACACCTGGTATTATAATTAAGCTTCTTATAAAATTTTACTCAATGTTGCCGACTTTTCCTTACAATGCCTTAAATGTTTTCTCATGAAGGTTTACATGCTCGAGTGGCCAATCACATTTTCCTTTCGAGGGTAACGCGCCGGATTATGGGTTGAAATCTATCAATAGGAAGCCTCATGAGCCTCATCTATTCATTCAAGCCTTTCATGATGCTTTCCTTTTCAAGAATATCTCTGACTCTAAAGCTTAGTAGCGGAAAATTCACTTACGTGCACTTTGATTGTCAATTTTACTTTTCACGGTGCAGGAAGAATACGTTGAAGTTGTCATTTTAAAAGTATCAAATCTTAAGACGCCAATGGTTTGACCTGCAAGCCGAAATGGAAAATGTTTCAGTGGATGAATGAAATACCACGCGTGCTTCGCAAAAAGTAATTTTACAGAAGAATGCCCACAGCATCCTAACTACCTACAATAACGGCTTTCACTCCATGAATCACATCTAAGCCTTTTCTTCGGTATCACAAATTATCTTTTTGCAAATTTTAAGGTATTGCTTATTTCATTTCTTATTTCTTTTTATTCATTTTTTATTTGAAAATGAAAGTGTTTGTCTAGAAGAAATTATGTACATATGGGGGGGGGGGGGGGGGGGGGGGGACTCCTTAGGCCATTATTCTGGTTGTCTCTTGGTAGTGTTTTCAAAATTGAAAGTAAGGAACAACACCACTGAATAATCATTGGCTTTGCTTAGGGCTTAAGAACTTTTGGGAACATTTGTGGGCCTACATTTTAGGGCTTTTGTGTAATATTCCACAATATTCATTGAGGGCCCCGGACGAAGTCGGATGTATACAGTTAGTAGGAAATATTAATATTTCCGTAAAAATTATTTTAATTCCTGAATAAGAATGTAATTTTTGTTATTTGTAAAGAAAATTATCAGAATCATGTTCTGTGCGAAAGTAAATCTACAAAAAGTAAAACCTATTATTTTATAGTCACTTTTTCCTCAATAGACCGAAAATGAATCTTTTTCAAATTGCTCTTTGGCTTTAAATAAATAAAATTTCTCACCTTAGCGGTAAAAAAACCCCTTTGATTAATTTCCAGTTCTCATAACGTATTTCCAATGTTCTACTTCTCACCTGATACAAATGTGAGCACAAGCATATGATTTCACCATTTATGTATGTATCCACACATGTGTGATTACATGCTGAATAAACCGCTGCGCGGTTATTTATGTTAGTGGTCAGAATGGTTCAAAGCTCGGTGGTAATGCAAATTACTGTTTATCAGTGGGCAGTACTCCTACGAGGGCAAATTGAGCCTATGACAGAATGGTCAGTGTTGGATGCAGGTACGTAAACTCACCTTCCTAGGTGGGTAACTACATAGCTGGTTAATTTATATCGTCTGACGTTTCGACCCTCGTCAGTGAATCTCAATGCTTGGATTTGGTAGCATTACCCACAACAACTCAGAGCTAGATTCAGAAACAATACTGCTTGATTTTCTACAATTTACTGGATTGCTATAGGGATACGTGCAACAACAGAGGAACTGTTCCGCATCTCATAAGACTTCCTCCTTTGAACACACCCTTTGCATCTGTAATGCCAACAACCCCGATTCGGCTTCATATTATTAGTACTTGATTGTATATGCTAAGAAGCTTTTCATAAATAATAAGACACTGCCGTATATAGTGCATCTAACGCACAGAGCTGCGAATTTAAATCAATAAAACAAATCTGCATCATTATTTTATGAACTGCACTCATAAAATGTACTGTCAGAAAAATCGTTATTAAATTTGATACAAATATATGAAGTTAATGGCATAAAAGGTATTGAAATTTGATATACAATCAAATATGAAAAGCTGTAAATTTTATATATTAAATTTAATATATAGGTCAGTATAGTAGCATGCTTGAAAACTCAAAGTGTTTTTATTTTTGTAAATCTTGTCCACCCGGGGCAAAATCCAAATACTCGGCAATCTTCCTTGCATGCTCTGTCACGAAAAATATAGTTCTGCGCGAGGCTGGAGAGAGCTTTTTAGTCCTCGTTTTTCCTCGAAAACGCTCGAAAATTGCGAATTCGGAAATAAGGAGGCTTCCGCAAGCATTAAAGAGGCTTTCGCGATATCTTAATACTCCCTCCGTATTCTGTCAAACCGAGTTTGCCCGATGATTTTAGAGTACTGAGCGAGCACGTAGCGAGATTTCAAACAAATAGTCAATGTTTCGCAAGTGCTCGCTAAAGTGTTTTTAATGCTCGCGGAAGCCTACTTATTTCCGAATTCGCAATTTTCGAGCGTTTTCGAGGAAAAACGAGGACTGAAAAGCTCTCTCCAACCTCGCGTAGAACCCTATTTTTCGTGACAGAGCATGCAGGGAGGACTTTCCGAATATTGGAATTTTGCCCCAAGCAATATTTGCAAGTAAAGTAATAATCAAAAATTCATCGATTGAATTGCTTTTTATAATTAAAATTCAATGTACAGGTGGAACTTGTTCCAAAATATGACCTAAATGGTGGAAATTTAATGTGAGTACGACTGATTGTAGGTTAGGTCTGTTGTTTGTGTTTGTAATTAAACATTTCGACTTAAAATACAATTTTATTGTTGGATAACAGGAAGAAGGTAGCATGTTTTATTATTAAAAATCATAAATTAATGCTAAACTCATTTTGATTTTGTGTAACATGAAATTATCTGAGTGATTATTATGAATGTAAATGAAATTTAATATATCACGCTCTTAATTAAGATTTCGAAAGCTTAAGATATTAATTTTAATGTACATTAGCATTTAAAATTTAATATTTTTTTTTATTAGTGTCAATATTCTTTATTCAGATTTTAATCAAGTTTGAGATCTACTTTCGATCTACAAAAAATAATGCATTCTATTTACAATTTATAATCGCATTATTTAAAAAAAATTATATCGTAAATACAGTTTATTTAATCTAATTGCAAAAGCAAATTCGTAATGATATTATTTTTAAGTGCTTGATGGAAATTTGAGATGTAACATAATGGACGACAAATGATGTATTAATATTTTGCATGCCAAAGGATCATTTTCCTCGCTGAAGTACGTACAATTATACATCTATCAGTCTCAATTATGTACTTCACAGATTTGAGATTTCATTATGGAACGTCCTGTGCCAGATGTAACAAATCCATATTCATCATCATCCTTTTAGTTTGTTGCAATTTAGAAACAAAAATATACATCTCAAAAAACTTGATTTACATTTTGAGCCATAATAGAATTTATAAATACGGGAACCTAATAAGGGATGATTATGACTAACTTACTTGTAGGATTTAGATGGTTTCTAATGTTATGGTAGTGTGTGAAGAAGTTCTGTAAGCGAAGGGACAAGATTTGCCTGCACTAGAGGTCTCGGAAGTTTCCCATTATAGTCTAGCTTAACTAGTCTCGGCCCATGGGTCTTCCAGACCTTCGCAGTAGCATGTAGGGTAAACTATGACCTCAAACTATTCCATTGTTACTGCTGTAGTTTAACCCTACGTTCATCCTTTCCGGAAACTAGACGGGACTTAAGTCTACGAGATGCAAATTTATCTCAATGAATTTACGCAATTCAGCCAATCATTGTCGTTTACTAAATTGCGATGAACAAGGATCAAGTAATATTGAGGTGGTGCGAGACAGCCTCATCGAATTAGCAGTTCAAATCCCACCACGCTGAATAACATTTCGTAGCTCATAATTAGAATTTAAATAATATAAAACTTTCCTGAATAACGCATGGTTTTTTCACATACAAATATTATTAATATTGTTGCCAAATAAATTGAAAATATGAGGTTTTAAAAAAAGCACCCTAATAGTAGCCCCTGAAACCTTAAAAAAATTGAATTCCTAAATAAGATGTAATGAGAATAGTTAAATTATTTACTTAGAATTTTTCTGCTTTTCATGTTCAGTCAACTCTTATAGGCATTGTGCAAGTCGCTGTTCACAAAATAGTGAGAATTCACCACGAATTTAGCATTAGTAATTTTCCGAGTACAGGGACACGTGGAAAACGAAATGTTATCAATTCTCGTCTTTCCAATGCTTTGAAGAGTAAAACCTCTTACTCCGTTTGATTTAATTATGTTATTAAAACGGCTCTAGTATTTAATTTCCAGGACTTTGGACGTTTATCAGAAATTTTCAGCCCAAGTGATTAAAACCGCAAAGATTGTAAAGATGACAATTTTTCTGAGTATTTTTGTAACGTTGAGAGACGAAGAGAAGTGGGTAAATCCTTAATTCATCTCGATTTCTAATTTAAAGCTGTGAGATCTTTTCAATAGTGTTTTAAGCGATGTCTTAAAAACTTAAATCTATATACTTGGTAAAAATTGTTTTGTTAATTCATAAGAAATTTATGATTAAAGATATTTTTGCGCAAAAGTCCTGTAAGTTATGAATAATAACCTAACGATCAGTTTCTTAAGAGTTGTCCAAAATTTTTTTCATTGGGTCTCATAAATGTTAGTATTATGTAATGGAGATCAAATAAATAATAATACTATTGATAAATTTATTGAAAGAAAAGTATATTTCATATTTAATGAATATTACATATTATGATTTAAAATTGAATAATATATTAATTAAAAAGTATACA
>NC_046660.1:97252598-97267104 GCF_010883055.1 Belonocnema kinseyi | reverse complement strand
TGTATAAATATGTATATATGTGTGTGTGTGTGTTACCGGCAAAGCCCAAAGGGGCGGCAGACCTAAGTTTGCTTAGGCAATGCGCGTATTGCGGATGCATTTTAAGCAAAATCCGAAATACTCTATGATTTCGGGCTTTGCCTGTAATGCCTGCAGGCAAACCTAGGTGTGCCAAATGTGCTTTAGGCAAAGTCAGAAGTTAGTTCTTTTTTCGGGTTTTGCCTGTCATAACTTTAGGTAAAATGGTTTGAGTTTGGGCAAAGTAAGATGTGCCAACTATGTTATGGGCAAATTAAGAATGTCGAATTGTATCAATGTGCGAATATATACACTGAGAAAAATGGATTTTATCCGGTAATTTAAAATATGTTATCAGGTATAACCTGGACTATTAACTATGGGGCAGCGATCCACATTATACGAACTAAAATATACAGATATTAAAGAATACGAGCGCTGTTTGATAAGTCAGTGACTTTTTGAATTATAGATTTCTTTTCGGCAAAAAGCGTTTTATTTCTCAACATAATCTCCTTTTAGTTCGATACACTTAGTCCAAAGTGTTTCCAATTTTTTTATTCCTTCCAAATAATAGGTTTTCTCAAGACCCTCAAAATAGGCGTTTGTTTCGGTGATGACCTCTTCATTCGACCCAAATCTCTTATCTCCCAGCCATTTCTTTAGGTTTGGAAACAGGAAATAGTCGCAGGGGGCTAAATCTGGAGAATATGCTGGATGAGGCTGCAGTTCGTAGCCCAATTTATGGATTTTTGCCATCGCAACTACACACGTGTGCCCCCGTGCATTTTCCTGATGGAACAGCACTTTTTTCTTCGACAAATGAGGTCGGTTTTTCTTCAAATCTGTATCGAATCTGTCCAAAAGCTCTGAATAATATTGACCGTTGATTGTTTCACCCTTCTAAGGGTAATCGATGTGAATGATACCGCCTGCATCCCAAAAAATTGTGGCCATGACCTTGTTGGCCGAAAGACTCACCTTGGCCTTCTTTGGTGCACGTTCACCCGAAGAAACCCACTGCTTCGGTTGTTCCTTGGCTTTTGGTGTATTGTGATGGATCCACGTTTCGTCCACGGTTACAAAGCGCCGCAAAAACTCATTCGGTTTGCGGTTGAACATCGTCAAACACTCCTTTGAATTGGTCACACGGTTGCGCTTAGGGCATCCATCGAGGCATCCATCGAGCGGATAGTTTTTTCATGTCCAAATATTCATGTAAAATGTGATGTGCCCGCACAGTTAAGCTACCTACAGCCTCAGCCACCTCACGCACTTTCACTTTCCTATCGTCCAATATTATTCCATGGATTTTATCGACAATTTCTGGCGTGATAACCTCTTTTGGGCGACCTGAACGTTCGGCGTCACTTGTGCTGGTACGACCACAACGGAACTCAGTAAACCACTTCTTAACCATTGAAATTGATGGTGCAGAGTTCCCACAGTATTTATTAAGCCTTTCCTTCGTTTCCGTAATGGTTTTTTTACGTAAAAGATAATGCTTAATCAGGACACGAAATGCACTTTTTCCATTTTGGTTAAAATTCACGAGGTTATGTGCTTTTAATGGCTGTCAAACACAAACTAAATGACCCAGATTGCTCAAGATTTAACAAGAGTCTATTCATAGATGGCGTTGACGAAATAAAATGCTTATTTGCCAAAAAAATATCTTATTCAAAAAGTCACTGACTTATCAAACAGCCCTCGTAGAAAATACCGGATAAAATCTTGGAATATAAATTGAAACAGAAGAGTTTTAAATTTATAATCTAAATATATTTAAGCCTAAAATCTAAGATATTAGAATCTATAATCCAAGACATTGAAATCAATAATCCAATATCCTAAAATATAATATCCAGGATATGAGAAACTATGATCCAAGGTATTAAATCTAAAAATCCTGAAATATTAAAATTCCCAGAGTTCAATAAATCTAAAAAACTTGTTAGTGTAGCGCGGAAAACAAATAAAAATTAAAACGGGAATAAGCAACTCGACATTTTTAAACAATTACGTAAGTACCGTTTGCATCATGCATTATTCAGTGTTCTTTTTAATTTTCAAACGCAAAAAAATCTGGTCAACGACTTTAAGGTTATTTTATTTACCGAAGTGTCTAGGCTCTAGGCAAACCCAAAGTTAACGTCTACTCTTGAAGTTGATTGATTTTTGAAAATATAAACTTGTTCTAGTCGTTTAATTTTGGGTGAGACTTTGCATTATTTCCTAAATAATATACACATAATTTGCGAAACACAGAACACGCGAAGCAGGACGCAGAGAAAAAATAAATGCGCGCGCACGCTTGCATGTTTAATAATCTCCAGATGTTAAGAATGAATACCTGAAGTTTATAAGAATTTAACATCTCGAGATAATGTTTGGAAATATCTCCATATATTAGGAAAATATGATAGATTATACGCGATATAATATTTTTCGTTACGGGGTATTATTCTTAACTTATAATATCAACTTCGTATAATCCATTTTTCTCAGTATATATATATATATATATATACACATACAGGGTGTCTAAAAAATCCCGGGACGGTTGGATATTTCCTCAGGGAAATAGTTTTTTTTAAAAGGTGAAGGTCATTCTTGAAGTAAATTTCAACGAGGAATTCAATGGTGACCTCGATTTTGACCTTAAAGTTGACCTTCATGGCTTTTTGAAGGTCAATTTTTTTTTTTTTTAAATTGAAACCCCCTTTTTTACATCTGCAATCGATAGAGCGGGAAATTCTACGTTCTGGTACGTACCCAAGTCATAGGTCAATTGTAACATTCGAGGTCAGTTAGAGGTTATTTGAAATTAACAAAGTTTTCCAAGAGGCCCGTGCAATTCCTGAAGTAAATTTCAACGAGAAATTCATTGGTAAGCTCTTTATTGAGCTTGGTGATGATCTTCAAGGTTTTTTCAAGGTTTTTTCCAAGCAATTTACGTTTACTTTTAGCATTACCCAAGAACAACGACGTGGACGTAGTTAATTCTGTTCGCTTTGGGGTGCTTGATTAGCGTGAGTCTTGAGCTTCTTGACAAAAAGCTATGCAATTGTAAACATGAGTTACAGCATTATAAATCATTTCCCTATCAATCAAAGTAGCCTGTTGCAGAATCCGATTCTGCAATTCTTCTAAGCTTTGCGGTTGCGTTGAGTATACTTTGCTCTTTAAATAACCCCAAAGAAAATAGTCGAGAGGCGTCAGATCAGGAGATCTAGCAGGCCACTCGATTTCACCCCTTCTTCCAATCCAGCTTTGAGGGAACTGAGTATCCAAATATGCTCGATCCTCCCTACTGTAATGAGCCACTGCTCCGTCCTGCTGGAACCAAATATTTTGGAAATTATGGCCTGTAATCGCCCTTATTCTTGGTACAATTTGGTTTCTGAGAAGCTCTTGATATGCACGGGCATCAAGATTACCATCGATAAAGAAAGGACCTATCAATGTATCATTCAAGATACCGGCCCAAACATTAATCTTTTGTGGATATTGTGTGTGACTCTCCAACATTCAATCAGGATTTGTATCGGACCAATATCTACAATTTTGCCTGTTAACTTCACCTTTTAAAGTAAAAGTAGATTCATAGAGGATCTCTATCAATTCTATCCATCATAATTTCACAAAATTCAACCCGACGATCAGGCTCGGCTTCATTGAGCTATTGTACCAGATGAACTTTATAAGGATGGAAATTAATGCTTTTTAAAATATTTCGCACTGTCTCAGGAGCAACGCCACGCTGGTCACTAGCTCGACGTAAACTAAGGTGTGGGTTTTCAACAAATGCTTGGGCTATGTCCATCTGCTTCTCCTCAGATCCTGCAGATTTTGTCCGACTAGTTCTCTGAAGGTCCTTGATAGATACATGATTCATAAAGCGCCTTACAGTTCTTTCAATTGTTGATTTTGAGACAGGATTTAACCCTTCTCCAGTGCGAAAAGTGCGATTAAAAAGCAAACAAACTTGATCATAAGATCGAACTCGATCTCTCCAAACACGCATCATTAATACAGATACCCTCTCTCCTTACGAAAGTTTAACTTGAGCCATAATAATCTTTCAGCGAAAGATAGTAAGTATGTGCTCGCAATACGTAAATTTAGTTTCGATTCGTAATATTCGTATGGAAAGTCGGTATAGGACTTATGGTATCGCCTTAGATATTGACTTAGGTATCAAAAAATGGTATAGGACTGTATAACTCTTCGGGAAGGAACAGAACTCTCACCAGAACACCTGGAACTTTTAATGAAAAATTTTGCTTATGATTTTACAATATTCAAAACGCTATAACCAAGATCAATACAGAGCTCACCAATGAATTTCTCGCTGAAATTTACTTCAGGAATTACACTGACCTCTTGGAAAACTTTGTTAATTTCAAATAATCTCTAACTGACCTTGACCGTTACAATTGTCCTATGACTTGGGTACGTACTAGAACGTACAATTTTCTGCTCTATCGATTGCAGATGTAAAAAAAGGGGGGTTCCATTAAAAAAAACAAAGTTTACCTTCAAAAAGTCATGAAGGTTAACTTCAAGGTTAAAATGAAGGTTACGATTGAATTCCTCGTTGAAATTTACTTTAAGAATGACCTTCACTTTTTTGAAAAATATTTTACCTGAGGAAATATCCAACCGTCCCGGGACTTCTTAGACACCCTGTATATATATAGGTTATTTTTTGAAATGTAACATCAAACAAAAATAGTTATAATATACTAATTACTTATTAACGCAATATGTAGAACTATGAAATTTTGAATTCCAATGCAATTTGGTACATCGCCATTTTACAAAAAATTCGATTTACATTGTAGTATCTGATTTCTGGAGTACAATGCAGAAATTATTGTGGTTCTTGTTCCTATTTTATAAAAACCATCATACGATCTCTTCAAAACTACCAGAAGTACGTTTCGCGCATAACCTTTGCTCCTGTCAAGATCTGAAATAGACACAGTAACTGAAGTCCCGACATCGATGGTTGGACAGTTTTTATTTGAAAGAATTTCCATTTTTTCTGTCTACCAGTCTCGTCCGTTGCAGGCTTTTTCTTTCTTCGCAGACATTCAATTTTTGGTTGAACATCAGAGGCATAGAACTGAAGCTCTATAACCTTCGTCATTACTAGACAACAACAACTTCATTAGCAACAATTCTATGCCAGTATTTATAGACTTTGATATCGAAGGATTCTTAGGTTGAATAATTCGAAGACAATGTTCTGTTTTCCAACTTTGTCTAAGACATATTGGGCACACCTAGGTTTGTCTGAATTTATGCCAGAAAATACCCGAAAAAAGAACTAGCTTCCGACTTTGGCCTAAAGCACCTTTGGCATACCTACGTTTGCATGCATACATTCCAGGCAAAGCCCGAAATCATAGAGTATTTCGGATTTTGCCTGAAACGCATCCGCTATACGCTCATTGCCTAGGCATACTTAGATTTTCCGCCACTTCGGGATTTGTCGGTAACACACACACACACCCGTGCGTTTGCGTGTGTGTGATGTGTGTTTGTTTGATGCGCTGGTATAACTTTGAGCTTATAAATTAGTGATAGCTTTGCACCACCCAGAGAACCGATCACAAGGAGAATCATTTTAACCGAAATCAGCCCACAGTACCATATCTGATACGCTACACACATAAAACGAAAATTGCGTTTGCTGCCGTTCTTTGAGCTTAAAACGCATAAGCCACCACTTTATCTCATCGAGGTAACATGCCAGAGTGTCCCTCCAGTCATAATTTTTTAAGGCTGTTTAAAAGTCAGCCTTTAATGTATCACAGCGATATCTTGAAAAAAATTGCTCGGATTCGGGTTAACCAAATGTTACGTGTACAATCATTGGAGCTCCCTCATAAGGTATCGATGCCTCTTCTCACTTTCCTTCTCTTTGGCTGTGATGTTGTACATTAAAGTGATATATGTACATAAATGAATATGTTACACGATCGCAGTGAAGTTATGTAAGCAGATATAGCTCCCTACTCTCTACCAACTGTGCAAATGTTGTGTTCTAATAAATAAAGCATTTTTAAGCAACAATATTATTTTACAACATACGTACAAGGTTGGATCAATTTCTAGAAAATAATACAAGAATTTATAACGATAATGACAAATTGGGTTAAAAACGTAAATGTCGATTTAGAATACAGTGCGAGTTGAAATTCAACAAATACTTTTTCTAGACAACCCTAACTATACGCATAGAGTATATCTGTTACGAGGAATTGAACCCGTCAGAGCATGAATAATTGATCTAAGCGAGATACGCGTATATAAGGAAGGGTCGCTCCAATTGCCTCGAGCCTGCGAGATATTGCTGCGTTTCAGCTGGGCATGCATTTCGTGATACAGATGTGATATAGATATGGACACATCTATATTATCTATAAGCACTGCCTCAGTCGGCTACTTCGTAGACAGATCAATTTGTGCTTCTCCTAGTTCCGGGATCGTAGATGAGCGTGTAATTGGGTGGCCCAGATCCGCAATGATAGAGGGCTACGGTCCATCGATATCTATGATGTTCGCCGATCCGTGTTTCCTCTGTTGATAGGTTGCCGCATAATTATCCGAACCCGGCTTTCAGCTTAATAGTCACATAATCGTCAAATAAAGATGCGTGGACATGACATTTTGCTCTTTTTCTAATATCATGCAAATTATGGTTAAGAAATTCTGTTCCAGCTGGCTGTTCGCGCTTAGTTTAGATCGCCAATTGAACGAGATAAACTGTTATTATCCGATTAAGTAATACGAAAAGCTGAGATAATAAGAGGTTAATGGGTTATACTTGGCAGACCTATATATTTAGATACCATTATAATAAAAAACACGTCTTTTTTATTACCCTGCTTTTGTAAATCGATCATTCCCTTTTGGTTCTGATTATTGATCCCCTGAATAAGTCAAGGAGCCGAATGTTATATCATTTAGGTATATAATATTATAACAATGAAAAAAGAAAAGAAGTAAAATTAAGGAATATCCAGCATAACTTAAAAAATATTTTCCCTTGTTTTAAAATTACAAAGTAGATAGGAAGCACCTGTTTCAATAAGGCTCATTTCGAAAAAACTGCATTTGGCTAATTTTTATATCTTATGCGCATATGTATCTGATGTACTAGTGAGAATACCTGTTTAAGCGGCTTTTATAAGAAATAGAATGATTTTATATTTTCTGCATCTTGTGGATCTCTTGCATAACTGAAATTTAGATAGACCTTGATCATATTACACACTAACTTAAATAATAGGATTACCATCCACGAATTTGTCAGGTTTTTATTTAGAAAATTCAGCCTCGATCGTGAAGTTCAAATTATTTTCTTCATTTAATATATTATAGGCTTAAAATAAGCCTAAATATCATAATTGCGTGATAAAGATGTTACATGTTTATAAATATATTATTTTTTTTTAGTCTTAACATTTAATTAATCAAGTTGGTTGAAAAAAAAATATAATGGTGTATTATTTGTAACACGTGAAAACAAAACTTTTATACATTCATATGTAGCACACTTTAGTTTTGAATTAAATTATTATTATTATATATTTAAAAATATGATCATAGTATGTTCTCTCCAATAAAATAGCGTTATTTAATGCAAAAATGCATTAAAATAGCTGATAAATGGTAATGTTATATGTAAAAACAATTATGCGCTGCCAACCAATGTTGCTCCGGTCTACCCTAGGAATTCTCTTTTCAGTCTAAGAATGGATTTAACTATTTTCTGCACCCTCTTATTTATTAACGGTTGAAGCACCATTTTTTTTGAGGAAACCCTCTCACAATAACTTAATTGATTTTTTTGTTGTCGCTTAAGACGCAATTGATGCTTTGTTCATATACTGAGTCTCAATATCGTTTTCTTTATTGCTAGTTATATAACGAGTAATGTGGTGCATAGACTGCGGGGCGAAATATTTTTATTTAGGAAAATTAATTTGAGAATAGGATTGCAAAAAATGTATTTGTTTAATATTTCTTCTGAGAAGGAATAATAAACTAATGATCATAATCAAAGCTACAAAATGAGATACCTGGTCTTTCTTATAACCTACGAAATAATTTCGTTTCAGGTACCCTCGGTATTTTTCATTATCACATTTCGCTTCCGTAAACATATAAGATTCCATTTCACACTTCATTATATGTCATCTCTCTTTTCTCTTTGATCTTTCTGTTTCCTAACAAGCGCTGAAGTAACAAAAGTGATGCTGGAAGCAACGACTAACCTAATTTTCGAAAGCACTCCCGGTGCTTATTTGAAGGAACGCAAGAACTTCAGAAGAACAGTACCGATTCGTTACAGAAATGTTCGTTCTTGAACTGGAGGAAACTTTGTCGCAGCTAATATCGCCTGGCAGAAAGCACTGGACCCTCGCATATATAGGTGTTAGTGGCTGGTATCACTGACTGTGTGAATCGAAGCACAGATTGCATGGGTATTGTGTTTTCTCTCTTTTCATATAAATCAACTCCACCGCTAGCGCAAACTTTATTTGAAAGCTCCAACTGAAGATTTAAAGCCGTAGACAGAAATAATTTTGAAAGGATTCCACAGGAGAAAGAAAGAAGTAGAGGACATTGATTACATCCCGGCCTGCAATATCTAGGAAATCGATGTTCTCGTATATCGAACTGTCGAATTCACCACAATTTAGAAAAAAAAAATATTTTACTGAAAGCTTAAAAATTTGTAGAATGCAGTAAATGACAAATGTGTTGATAAAGCGAAGCATATAGGCAAACTATCACATTTTTCTTTTAGGAAGAGTATTGGGACAGTAGTCTCGGTTGGAAAGATGAAGAAGAAATAAGAGTTTTAAGAAATTATGACATTTGAAAAAATAGGAATTTTTGACATGGATTTATTAGCAAGTTTGCTTTATGCCAAAAGCAAAATTTTAATCATAACTCTTCAAAATTTCTCAAAATTCAACTTCTTTGAAATTTCCCCAATTATTGGTAACAGGAAAAGTACCCCAAACGTTTCTTGCAGAAAAATGGGTTTCGGGGTAATTGAATGAACTTGACGTATTGATATTTGAAAATTTTCATTTGTCATTTTCGAATCATAAAATATGAAGTTCCTCAAGTTCTTGGATTAAAATATTATGGTTTTATGAATTTGCATTTTTTAAATTTATATTACACCGTCAACTTAGGCAGGTGGCCAACTTACAGAAATAATATTTCGAAACCCCTGTTTTGTTTATAATACATACTAACCTGTGAATCAAATAGCACCACCATGACGTCGCTGGCCACTGTTCTCATGAGTGGGTTCTCTGTCGTTAAGCAAGAGGAGAAGACGCTACCGTTTAACAAGATTATATCTTTGTTTTGTACCTCTTGATTTGGTAAGATAAAGACCAGTTCAAGGAATTTGAGGAATTTATTTGGCCAACCATATCCACCTGTCCCAGACCATTCGCAGAGCAAATATTTGATCACTTCAAGCCGGCAGGAACCTTCACTCAAAAAAATCTACATCGCTCGCGAGTTTGAGACCGCTTAGGGCTGGCGACTGTTTGTTCTCGCGCTTAGCGCTCGACGATCTATATATCTCGTGCTTTGCACTCGATTTTGTTCACATTGTCAACTTTTCTACATTACCTCAACACTTTTGTATCAAATACAATACATTTTTTATGTAACTCTGCCTGGGATTGCTTATTCAGTTATAGCAAAATAAAGCACAAAATGGATTTATCATGATTATTTTAATATTTGTTTCTTATTTTGCTTTAAATTATATTTGAAGCTGCGCTGAAACATGTATCATTTCAATAAATTTATATCATTACAATTAATAATATGCATGAAAATTGTATAATACGATTGCTTTTTTTATAATTTTTTTATTCTTAATCTTGTTTCTTTACAATTAAAGAAAACCTACTTCGCATGTGCATAGGGTCTAATGCAGGATACTATGTCCTCTTTCGTCTTTTCTGTCCATTTTCCAAAAATTAAGTTTTTTTATTTATAATCTTATTTTTTACGATTAAAAGAAAATCTTCTCGTCCTATCTAAAAATGATTAATAGTAAATTTATAGATCTTTTAAGGCAAACAACTTTTGTCTGTTAATTTTAGTTCGTACCTTGTGTCGTTTTTTCATAAAAATTTAATATTTTTATTTTTACTGTTATTTTATACGACTAAAGCAAAAACTGCGTGTCTAATAAAAAATTATCCATTAAAAATTTTAATGAGTTTTCTGTATTTTTTTGGAAGGTTAACTTTTGTCTATTTATTTTTATCACAGCTTGTGTCGTTTATCAAAAAATTAGCTTTTTTATTTCTATTGTTTTTTAGGCATAAAACAAAAACTACGCATTTTGCACAGTTTCACCAAAAAATTGAATTTTTAGATTTTTCAATATTTTCGTTAAGGTCAAATTTTTAATTTTCAACTTTTCAACCAAATTAAAAAAGTTAAGGTAATGTTGCAGGGCTTTCAAAAATCAACGTTTTTCTTCTCTTGATTTTTTTCATATCATATGGCTTAAAATGTTCATTTTAGTTGTTTTTTTTTTAATTTTGAAAATGCTCTGACTCTGATAATTTTCATTTTCTAGAAAAAGTAATCAAATAATTTAAGTTTCTGAGTACTATGAATAACTGTACATCGAATTTTTAATTCTTGAAAAAATGTCGTTTTTAAAATTTTGAGAATGCGCTTACTTTTTGAATTTTCATCCAAAATAGCTGGTTTACGAACATGTTCTTTTTTTAGGATATAAAAAGAGTGTGCCAAAGTAGAATCCAATATGAACAATTTTTCAAAAGTCATCGTGCGTATAGCATACAGACTACAGACAGATAGAAAGGCAAACACCTTCGTAACTCGCATCCAGTGCGTTGAATATGTGACTCGACTCGCACCCAGTCGGTCAAATTCATGCTTCGACTCGTACCCAGTGCGTTGAATTTATGATTTAATCCGTAACCGTTGCGTTGAATCTACGCTTCGACTCGCACTTAGTTCGTCTAATTTGTGACACGGTTCGCACTCAGTGCGTCGAATTTATGCTTCGACTTGCACCCAGGACGTCGAATTATGATTCAACTTGCATTCAGTGCGTTAAATCTACGCTTCGACTCGCATCCAGTGCGTTGGATTTGGGGCTCAGCACGCACCTAGTGCGTAAAATTTATGCTTCGAATCGCAGTCAGTGCGTCGAATTTATGATACAACTCGTATCCGGTGCGTTGAATCTACGCTTTGACTCGCAATTAGTTCGTCTAATTTGTGACGAATTTATGATTCAACTTGTAGTCAGTGCGTCGATTCTACTCTTTAACTTGCACCCAGTACGTTGAATTTGTGATTCGGCTGGCAACCAGTGCCTTAAATTTATGCTTTGAATCGAAGCCAGTGCGTCAAATTTATGATTCAACCCGTAGCCGGTGCGTTGAATCTACGCTTCGAATCGCACCCAGTTCGTCGAATTGACGACTCGACTCGCACCCAGTGCGTCAAATTTATGATTCAACTCGCACCTAGTGCGTTGAATCTACGCTTTCACTCGAACGCAGAGCGTCGAAATTATGATTAAACTCGCACCCAGTGCGTCGAATTTATGTCGCAACTCGCATCCAATGCGTCGAATCTACTCTTGGACTCTGGTACAAGCCGACTTGGTTCTGGTACGAGCCATTCAACATTTATCTCGAACAATAACTGAGATGCCTGTGGAGGGGTGGACAGATGAGTTAGTCCAGAGCCGACTTAAGCCCTTAGAGGGCTATTGGCCTGCCTTCATGTCAAAGCACGTCGAACTTGTAATAATTCATATTGTACAGAATGATCCATACTTTTTGGATAATCTATATTTGGCGGTGAAAAAACTATATAAAGCTGCGTGAGGTCATCTCTATGACTTTCGTTACAAAGTTTGTCCTGAATTAACCACCTCAACGAGTTTGCCAATGGCTTTAGTAGCCTGGGCAACAGGCTCTGCTAACGCATCCATGACGTCTCGCCTACCAACGATCACAATTACCCCTTTTAGCGGCAAACAGAAGGATTAGGAACCGTTTCGACATATATTCCGCTCACTGATTCACAGTGATCCGACTCTCCATAACGTCAAAAAACTGCACAACTTGAAGTCTAGATAATTACGCCATTTGCATAGTCAATATTGCAGGCACATTACAAGTATAGTTGTCTGCTCGTTCAAGAGCATTTGGGAGCTCTCTGAAAGCTTCCTCATCTCAGAGACAAATCCGCTATAGGATTTCAGAAATTTGTGGATGAAAAAGAGCGACATCGCAGTCAGTCTTCATTGTTAGGACGACTAGCGGCCAAAGAGGTTCCAACGCATATCACACAACGTTTGCTGAACCAATTTCATTCCTGCGAGCTAGGTGCTCCACTCTTCAGTCCCTAAAAATTAGGCGTTCGCTAAGGGTATCAGAGGAGACTTTCAGCAGAGAACGCCATGCGAAAGCTAGAGCCCAATCTCTCAAAGCTTTTGTAACAACTTTGCCTCACACATGATATTTCTGCAGACGTAACCACTATATAGGAAGATGTGAGCAGTTCCAGAAAATGACCATCATGTCACGTAGAGATGTAGCCCTCAAAGAACGACTGTGCTTTAAGTGTCTAAATGTTGATCATGCTGCCTGAACTTGTCCATCGCTCATGTCGTGTCGCACCTGTGGGCTATCTCATCATACTAAAGTTAGCGGATGTAATGAGAAGAAAATTAGTGCAGTTCAGACGTCAGCTTACATCAAGTTAAACTCAGAGCTTCCACCCATCACAATCAAAGTGTACAGTCTGAAACACATTGGCAACACTATTTCGACACTTCACTGCGATTTCGACATAGCATCTCGCTTTGATAATCTCAATCTGGCTGACTGAGACATGTTCAGACCGGGACCAGTTGACACTATCCTCGATGCAAATATCTATAGCCGTGGAATCTTGCCGAGCCTAATTAAGCGGGAAGGTCTTTTTGCTCGGGAGGACGGTGTTTGGCTGGGTATGCACCGGGACTCTTCGGACTCTCTCATCGTCTGCAACAAGGCTCACGCTTTCTACTGCCCAGTCACCTGATGACACCAAACCATGTCAGGAACATCTAATAGACCTGATACAGAAGTTTTTGTCAATCGAAGAAATTCCTATAAGAAAATCGCGCAAGGACGAAGCTTGTGAAAGTAGCTTTCTGAACATGCATCAACATGAGAGGAGTGGCATATACATTGTGCTCCTTTCTCTGAAGCCTGGAGGTAGTCAGCTCTCGGGGGAGAGTCTCTCGAATGCCAGATCAGCATTAGCCTAAGTTCATTGCCCAATGCAACGGGATCCGAGTTTGTCTACTACATATATAAAATTCATCGACGACCCTCTTCAGTTGGGGCACATGAGAGAGGTAACTCCATATGAGCTAAATAACTCGTCTGTCCAAGTTAACTACATTTTCCATCATAGAATTTGGTAGCGACAGGACAACTGCAGGAAATTGCGGGTGGTCTTTAACGCGTCTAGCTTCACATAGACCCGACGCAGACTGAACGACGTCCTTTACCCTGGGCCCAAGGTTTAAATTAATTTAGCAGCCGCGGTGATAAGACAATGGATGCATCGAGTATCGTATTGCGCCGACATCAGAATCGTGTTCCGTCAAATTCGGATTCTCCCGAACCATGTACACTTGCAAAGGATCTTCTGCAGTTGATCAGATAGCGAGCCACAACGACACTTTGTCCTGCTCACTGTCACATGCGGGACAACTTGCGATTCATACCTGGCTTTCAGGACCCTCAGGCAATTGTAATATGGCGAAGGCCGCTTTCAGCCCGAGGCGAATCTATCGAGAAGGACCTGTATGTGAACGACTTCTTAGGAGGCGCCATTGACGTAGAATCTGCCCTCAGAAGAATCAATCAGTTGAATTCCTTGCTCGATGCAGGCGGCCTCTAGCTGAACAAATGGGTCACCAACAACCCAGAGATTCTGAGCGATATGTTTCTCGAGAATCGACTTTGTTCTAGCTGCATGCTTCTCTCAACTGAAGGTCCGGTCAGCGAATTAGGCATTGCCTGGGATCCCACCTTGGATCAATAAGGTTTCTCACCCCCTCTGCCCAAGGACAGTGGCCTTATTACCAAACGCAGGGTGTTATCAGAAGTCACCAGGTTTTTCGATTTAGCTGTATGGCTCACTCCCGTAACCGTCATAGCAAAAATGTTCCTTCAAGACCTCTGGAAGATTAAGCTTCATTGGAATCAAGAACTGACAACGGAACTGACGTGTAGCTGGAGACAGTTTCGAAATGATCTTCACGATGTTTTTACTCTCGTTCTACCTCGCTGGCTGGGGCACAATCGAGTGCACTAACTTGAACTCCACGTTTTCTCCGACGGAAGCAGTCGTGCTCTCGCAGCGGCCGTATATGCGAGTG
>NC_046660.1:97243553-97252588 GCF_010883055.1 Belonocnema kinseyi | reverse complement strand
GCAAGAGGCAAGTTCGCCTCGCTTGAGGATTTGAGCAGATCGAAGAAGACTCTCACGACCACACAGAGGCTTGAATTACGAGCGGCTCCCTTAGATGCACAACTTTTGTAAACTTTAGCACAACAACTGAATGTCGCTTAAAAGGATTGCAGTGCCTGGACAGACCCACGAGTCGTTCTACAGTGGTTGCGCTCAGATGAACCAGTCGGCAATGAACTGGTGGAAAATTACATTTGTCACGTACAAGATTTAGTGACCCAGGGGATATGGAATTACGTGCCATCTGCTGAGAACCCAGTTGGCATAGCCACCATAGGCAATTCTTCTTTCAACCTACTTCAAAACAATCTATGGTCGCAGGGCACCGCTTGGCTCACTGATCATCCTCAATCGTGGCAGAATGCCACATTAAAACGTCAGATTACTCATTAGAGCCAAGACCCCAAACGTTGAAAAGATTAAAAATTCCTTCGAGTTGGGGAGAGGCTTCTTCACTTAAGTCTTTTATTCGAAGAGCACCAACATGTTATCCTCGATAGACACTGCCACTTCTCTGGATTGATAATCGATTGGGCCGACACCAAAGCTCTGCACGGTGGCTTCCGATTGACTTGTTCATGTCTCATACGCCGAGCATTGATCATGGGGGGAGATCAAAGTCAAAGCGATGTTGCGTAACTGTACCATATGTTTGAGAATCTCTAAGGACCGATGATTCAACAAATGGCCTCATTGCCCCCGCAAAAAGTTACGCCTGCTCGGCCCATCTCACGTACTAGCGTCGATCATGCTAAAGCATTTCAAATACACAAATCCACCTTCAAGGCGTATTTGGCAGTGTTCATATGTCTTGTGACGAAGGCTATTCACCTCGAACTATCCATTCACCTCACTACAGCAAGTTTCCTTGGTGCTCTAGCCCGATTTACTGGACGTCGAGGGAATTCCACCATGCTCTGTAGTAATAATTCAACGACGTTTCATGGCGCTGATGCTGAGTTTAGGCGACTGCTCAAAGAGGCTGAGATCGACCGGAGGTGCGTGACCGATTCATTGGTTAAAGATGAACTTTATTGGTGCTTTATTCCGCCCTTCACTCCTCAATTTAAGGGCCTATAGAAGGCGGGAATCAAGTCCGTGAAAACTCACATTCGGAGGGTCGCCGGTTTCATCCGATTCACCTACGAGGAGTTCTACACTCTTTGCCGCAGAGCAACAAATGGACCTCTCCGCAGCCCAACTTATTCAAAGGGAGACGTGGTAAAGTTGCTTGCTCGGTCAAATTGTGGAAGTTTATTCTGGTTCAGATGGTATAGTAAGGATGATATAGGTCAAGACCGCAAGTGGCACATACACAAGAACCACTTCAAAATTAGCCACAATTTTGCCTCATAACTCTTCATACAGAATCTCCAACATCACGTCCCTCACCGATGAACGTTTGAAAGAGAGCCTAGCAGCACCTCTCTTGGCGCCGAAGCATACTAGGACCACCATGACATCGCCAGCAACTACTCTCAAGAGTGAGCTCTTTGTCGTCAAGCAAGAGGAGAAGACAATACCGTTTAACAAGATTATCTCTTCAGTTTGTACCTCGTAAATAAATCGGTGGCCCGCAAAACGGCCCACATGTATAAAATGTCATGGTAAATTCAGTGTAACATATGCAACTACTTCATTCTTTTTAGTTAGAAAAAAGTCACTAATTTTTATTTGTATTGTAACGGCTCCAGAGAAGAGATGTTCGTTAATCTGATTTTGAGTCTCAAACAAACTATTCATTCGCTGAGGCTGTTGATTGGAAAAGTACGTCAGCAGTTATGCTTAATGTTGTAGATGTTCTTTGTAAGCTGGTCTGGCGTACTGTCGTCGTTTAGTATTTCATCGTTGTCGCTATCATGAAACTCGGTATCAGAGTACTCTTTTTGCACGTGAAGCAGGCGTAGTGTGCCCGCTTTTAGCCCAAAGATGTTCGCATATGCGCACTCCGTCGCCGAGCCAACATGAAACTTTATGCCGGATACATAAAACATTACTCTGGCTCTCATGCAAGTGAGAATATGGAGAAAATTATATTTATCTTTAGAAAATTTTATCGCTGGACCGTAGTAGGTATCTGAAAATAATTGTTTTTTCGTCTTCGGAAAGATTCCCAACAACAGTTGCTGGCTTTGAATTTGTCTACATCAAGCTTTTCTGCTATTTCTTTAACTTTTTACTGGAGCACCGGTCCACTGATTGTTATATCAACAGCACGAAATTTGCAGTAAAAATAAAAAACCAATTTGTTAAACTCCTAATTTTCAGTTTTACGTAATTTTCGTTTTTTTTCATTGATGCAGCTTCGGCTATTCTCCGCTGTCTGTCACCTTTATTTGGTAAGTCCCAAACTTCTTTCTTCATTTCAATTGCCAACTCAATAATTTCCTTTTGTTTTGTACCCATTATTCAGTTATTAAGGTTTCGTTTTAGGGACTGTTCCTATGCACACAAGACTAAAATATTTGCACGTCCAGTAGGTAACAAAAGGTCGAATGAATTGAATTTTCAAAATTCTCTATTCTATGTTCTTCCCATCTTATGTTATTTTGATTGTTTGAAAATTTTAATTTGTCGCTCTATGTTAAATTACATTAACGAACCTACTATTGTGAAACTGTGACCTACAACAATTATACCTGTGTAGTAATAGACTTAGTTCTGTCAGATCTACGGAAGGTAAGTACTGCGAAAACTTTTTCACAACCCTAAGTGCTGTTGGATAGTAGCGGAAATATACAATTGCCCATAAAACGTAGCTATTACTATTGCAAAGTACTATCTACGCTAGGTGAGCCCTGCGCACACGTAAATGTAAGTATACACTGAGAACGATGAGAACTCCATGTATATACTGCGCATGTGTTTATGTTGTATAATTATAATGCGCAGTCGTGTATGTTTTATACCAATACTACGCAATCGCAACTATTATAATACACCACTGAGCTTATTTAAATGTCGCCAGAAAGTACTTTGTTGTTGTGAGATACCATGGTATGAATTGCACAGGTGTAATTATTACAAATTACTTCCGCGTAGTCATTATTATCGTAGGTCACTAACGTGCAAGTATAAAGGTTTCCTGTGAGCTATTATAGGTGCAACTACCGAATTTGGTGTGTTTTTGGGGCGTTTGGTTTTTTTTAATTACACAGTATAACAGAATTTTATCAAATTTTTGTCTATTCGATTTTAATGGTATTTCTATATGTATTTTTAGGCACAAATTCTGAAATTGATTGCATTCTTTTTTTGTAACATCAATACTTTTAGGGATACACAAGATTTATTGTTCATTAGCACATGAAACTTCTAAAACTTGTTAACCACTAAGTTACAAAATTCTATAAAATTCATGTTCTTCATTTGTATAATTTTTTACCGAATATCTTTCTGTATTTTAAAGCTCTAAATCTCAAAGTATAAAAAATACACTACATAAAAAATGCACTAAAAGTACGACTTTAGAAATGATTTTATTCTTGATATATTATTGAATATTTGGATACTACAATGTTCACATTTGAAATAATACCAGGGGTCATATAGCAGCTATACAATATCATAATATAAAAATTGTATTATGAAATATATTCTTGAATAACGCGAACTTTATTCTATAAAACAAAGAGAGAAATATCATATTTTAATGGAAATTGTATTCAAAATCCGCCACAACAACCATACGTTGAGGAAGGCGACGACCATAAGGTAGTTGCCGAATTTGAAATTTGGTTAGTCGAATAATATTCATATTAGGGTCTACCATAACCTCTTTCCGCTCAGAATCATATATTTGACGAAGAATACCATTGAGGTCAAGTACTCCAACGATGCAATCACGCCACTTTCCTAGATGATAACCTCCATGTAATTCTTGTAGTACATGATCTTCATTTCTGTAAAAACGAATATTAGGAACTGGGACATGCTGTTGACTTCCAACGGGCTGAATACGTAATTCTGCAAGAAGATTAAATAGATCTATTTTATTATTTACAATATGAATTTGAATTATTAAATATTGAGATAAGGGATTTTAACTTGACAAATTTTAATTTCAGCATTTTAGTCGATTTTATTTAGAAATGATAAATTAAGACATCGCTTAAATTTACATTCAAACACCAAATACAAATTGCCCACAGAAATTGATAAATTGATGAAAACAGAGTTTTGTGAATGATTATTTAATGCAGGGGTCTCCAAAGAGCGATCCTGGTGTCTACTAGCGATCTCAGGCCAGTAGGTCGGAGCTACTCGGCTATGAGCCAGAACTGTCAAAATCCTTTAGCTGATTTGAGCCCCTTAGAACCCTTAAAATCGAGACCCTCCATTAAATTGGAAACTTCACGGTAAAATTGAGAATTACGAAATAAAATAATCAATGTTTAGTTTTTGTTACCATAATAATAATTTAATAATAATTTAATAATAATAATTTTATATATAATAATAATTTTTTAAAATTATTTCCCGGCCGGTGCACCATATGGTAGCTCTAAGAAAGCATACAGAGGTGACTGTTGTCACCTCCAAAGCTCGTGGTCGCTCGTAATTGTATACCTATAACATCATCGCAGGGGGTTTCAACCATCGTATTAAATTATTTGAATTAAGTTATAACATTCTAATCTCATCAGTCACTTGACTTAGTACGTGGCTATGATGTATCACCGGGTTTACCCGAGTAAAAGTTTAATAAAAACACACCAAAATAATAATAATAATAAATAAATAAAATAATTAATGCAATTTCAATGTTTTACACTGACAACTTAAATTAACTGAAAATTAATTTGTTTATGAATAATTAAAAATTTTATTTTTAAATTAAGATTTAAGTTTATCAAAAATATATCTTAATTTTATAATTATTATAATTACATAAAAAATTATATCCCAATAAAATAATGTAATTGAAAATAATAGTCCTGATATCAAAAACAATCCATTTTTAAATCCATAATAATCAATTTTTGAATATTAAGAGTTTATAAAAATTTTTAAATGGACCTAGATAATTTGTAACATTAACAAATCTAGCAGATAAATAAAACATAAATAAATTACAATTAAAACTCCTCGGAAAAGATACTTGACAGAGGTTATGTATAATTAAAATCTTTAAAACTGAGAAATTTGAAATACTATTAATTTAAATGATTAAAAATTTGTACTAATATCCAGGAGTGACTGAATTCCTAACTTCAGACCTCGGACTCACCACACTATTAAACTATTTTAAACTTTTTTGAAACAATGACATTATTTTTTTACTATTTCGAAAAAAATTACACGAAATACACTATTTTTAAATAAAAAAGTCCAATTTTCCACTAAACAAATTAATTTTCAACAAAATGCATAAAATTTTATCAAATTAGATGAATTTTCAACTAAGATAAATTTATATCAAAAAGGGCAAATTTTTTTACAAATTACATACATTTTCTACTGAATAATTTGAACAATTGATGTGATTTTAGTACAAATTTTACTTAATTGTTTTTTTAAGCTATTTTTTCATTAAATTTTTTCTAAATAAATAGTTTCATTTTGAAATAAAAAAAATATCAATTTTTACCACAAAATAAAGAAGTAAAATTTGCATTGGGAACAATTAAATATCAATAAAAAAGAAAAAAAAATGTGCAAATCATTTTAATTTTGTATGAAATATGTAGTAGAATTTTTTATCCAATTGTTGATATTTTAAGCGAAAAAGACGAATTTTCTATATAACAGTTGAATTTTTGATAAAATAGACAAATTTAGTTAAGTATATTCGTTCCCCGTTGAATTTTCAACTCACAAAGATGAATATTCGACGTAAAGTGTGATATTTGATTTCTCAACAATAAAATATTGTAATTGAAAATAAAAAAACAGTTCGATTTAACTAACGAAGCTGCAGTTTCCGGAAATTTTCTAAAAAACGGTTAAATTTTCAACCCGGTAAAGCGATTTTTCTGTCTTGACAGAAATTTCTGAAAAATTTTCAGACATTTCATACCTCAGAAAATGAATATTTTCTTTAATTTTGAATGGCTATAATTTTAAAGTTCTGAATTTTCATGTTCAACGTTACACTTTCCATTTTTTCTTCAAAATTAGATACTATATAATTAACATTTTAAAGGGGTTGAGTGTTAAAACAGTTTTAATGAAAATTTTAACGACTCAATATTTTTTATTTTTAAATAAAGTTTGCATTCGTTTGGGTTTTAACGATCTGGAGTACATTTTTTTACATTTTGAACGGTGAGAATGAGGGAGAATTACTTTTTTATTTATTTCAGACAAAATTATCGCAACAATTTAAATCTTTATGATCGTAATAAAATTTTAAATTCTATAATTTCAGCAGCTTTGACTTTAAAACATTTAATTTAGTTTACAGTTAACAATTTTTAAACTTGAATCACTTTGAACTGAAAATTATTTAGATTTAAAAGTTAAAATTTTCGAATAATTTAATTTTGCACTCAATACTATTAGCTTTGAGTTTTTAATGATACGATTTTCATAATTCTAATCTACAAATATTTCGATTTTTAACGTTTTTAAATTTTTAATTTTCGAAAATTTAATCTGAAATAATTACATTTAGAGATTCTTCAATTAAAAATTAAATTTTAAATTTTGAATGCCTTCAATTTATTTGGGATTATTTATTTTGTATAAAGAAATTTATAAGTTTACAATTGGAATTTTTGAAACTTGAATCGCCTCTAATTGGAAATTATTTTTATTTAAAAGTTAAATTTTTTTATCATTCCAGTTTGAACGGTTTAATTAGCTTTGAATTTACAATGATAAAATTTAATACAAGATTTGCATTATTAATGCTGCAAAAATTCATTTAGAAACAACTATACGCAATTAGTTAAAAAAATTTTATACTTCAAACCAAATCCTTTTATTACAAGTTCCGTTAAATTATACCAGAAAAAAGGTCCTCCAGATTCAACTTTCAGAACCGAGCCCTTCCAACTGCGATTTTATTGTGGGGTCATAAATTTCATCTCAGTTTCCCGTTGAAAAAAAAATTGGTAAATCTTCAAACAGGTCGAGCGATCCTGCATCACGCTGCACCTGTGGATTGTGAAGACCCCTGATTTAATGCTTATAGGAATGATATGTATTAAGCTTGTATTAAATGTCTATTAAGTTTGTATTAAGTTTTTATTAAGTTTTAATTGGAAATTCTGTAAAGAGATCAATATTTCAGTTCAAAAACATGCTTAATGATTCTTGAAATTCTGTCCCTGAAGTTTTTTTCCATTTGGTAGAACACTCATATTTTAGAATAGAACTCCAAGAAAATCACTTAAAAAATAAAAAAGACTCAGTAATTGTATACGTTAAATATAGAAGTTCAGGTAAACATAAGCATGTTAACTGTTCGTAAGTTAACCAAATTTCGCAAAACTTGTATCCTACTATTTTCATGCTACTGAATTCGGTCACACTTTTTTTCATGATTTCTCACAAATTAAAAAGGAATTAATAAACGTGGATAAACTACCACTCGTTCCAAAAACATTGCTTGAGCCATGAAAACACCACTCCTCCATGGTATATACTGTTTTTTTGTTTTGGTAGAGACGTGAAAAATGGAAAGCGTGTTCTGCTGGTAGGGGATTGAATGTGATCTCTCTTTTCAAGTCGGCAAATCAAGCACATGTAAAGGCACTAAAAAGTAAATGTGGCACTTACCCATTCTAACATGTTATGAGACTTATAATTTCAAACATTTTGGATCATTTTTAGATTTCGAAAACAACCTTAAACAAGTGAGAAAAATAGAGCTGGCCGAGTTGTTATTTCACATATCACCATCTTCCAATATTTTGTATTCCTCTCTGTGCGACTGTGTATGCGCCTCCATTTTGTTTCTAGTATATAATGTAAGACTTGAGACCCTAACACGCTCTTTTGTGCTACTACCGCAAAGAAGTTTTTGTTCACGTTTACTGAAAATATTCAAAAAAATAATTTCGAAATTTGATAATCTACATAGTGACACTACCCAGATCGGTGTTAACATTTTTATATGTTATGTAGAATTCCCCGGGGGAAACCATGTAGGACTTCTAGCGGATTAAGGAAACTACGTTGATTTCCACGTAGATTTCTATGTGGAAATCCACGCAGCATTTCAAGTAAGACTACGTCTAGAGTTATGGAACGTGATATAATAGCAAGGTACTCCAAATTAAAAAAAATTCCATCTATCCTAAATATATATTGATATTATAAGTAACTAAAAGCGTTCTTTATAAACTAGTTCAGTTAATTTTTTTACAAAGATATCAGTTTCCAATCCGCAGATAGACAAAGTTTTCGTTTCAAACACAAAATGAACTTAAAATAATAAATTTTTTATTTTATTATTATGCTCACCAACAGAACTTGGGAAGATTGCTAAAGTGAAAAATATAGCACCAATAAGGAGCATAATTTTCTGTTTATATATTTAAACGGGTTAATACAAAATGTCGTGAAGAGTACCTCCTTCTTGTTCTTCTGTTCTTCTTTTTCTATGTCTTCAGGTGACAACTGAAGTATTAGATTACATGTAAAAATAAGATTACAAAATGGTTCTTCAAATTAGAGTATATACCGTAAGGAAATATTCATAACAGTCATATAGATAACCATTGCGCGGGTGTGAGTTTTACACCTAGTAGATGGCACATAACAGCTTCTCTTTCTGACTCATGAATATGACTGGTATGGATTTGGCCTTACTGTATATATACACATCGCTATCTCATTAGTGATTATGATTGATATCTTACAAAGCAGATAGACGAATTGAACGCTTATTTTTCTGAAATATTTGTATTTCATTAACCTTTTCAATGGCGCATATACCAGGTCTTTACATATGAAACCGGTATTTTTTCAAGAAAAAAACACATTTATTTCAAGAGAATGATAACAAATATTTTATTCAAAGAATGCGCCCTCGCTGGCTACACATT
>NC_046660.1:97239375-97243453 GCF_010883055.1 Belonocnema kinseyi | reverse complement strand
AGCCGGTACCTCTAGAAATTTTTCAATGTACCTTTACCGAGGTTCTGGTGGTTCGGAACCCACCTTAAGCTGTAGGTCCCCGCAATCGTGTACTTGACTGCAACCCAGTCCATCAATGATGGGGTAAAAACCAGGCTTTGTCCAATATGTCTGGGCAGACTGCTCTCATCAGGTCACATGATTGCATTATAAAAATGCGTCCGTGACTGATGATATATACCGGGACAGCCCCGTGTAAAAAATGATCAAATAAAAAATTCAACTCAAACCAAAAATGCCTTCGACATGTTGTTGGACGAGCGATATCTAGCACGTACACAGTTGGTAGACGTTGAAAACTGTTTTTGAGATCGTGGCCACCTTAGCGCTCGAACACACGGAGAATTATTGTCCGCTGAACAAATCTTCAAAATTGTTCAAATTTGAGTGTTGACCATCAATATTTGTAGACTATTTTATTGTGCATCTTTCTTGCGTGATAAACAAATTCGAAGTCTTTTTCGTTTTTTCGTTATTTAAGGAAAACAACCATTTTCAACGATAAAAGAATCAATACTCTTTTGCATTCAACTCGCCAGATTTTTGTCGGGAATTGATTTTTTGTGTTGAAAATTGTATGTAACATTCTTCAACATATTCTACGACTGTTAGAGTGTTGATCTTATTATAACAACATTTCGGAGCTGTTAAGTGAATTTACAAAAATATTTTCTTCGAAATCTGGAATGCATGCATATAAACGAGAAAGTTGTGTGAGGAAGTTTCGAATTTTGACAACTTTCAGTGAGAAAAGTTTTCCTTAGAGATCAAAGGAGTTTTTCCAAAAAGTTTTAGATCTTTAGTCATTAGAGGGAAAAAGTGAGGACGATGTGAAAATTATGTACGGCGATACAACCTCGACTCGGTACGCGAGAACATTGCGCCACGGGTTGACGTACATTGACGTACGATCCAAGTCGAAGTTAGCAAGCCGCACATAATTTTCACATCACTCTCACTTTTTCCCCCGATGACAAAAGATCTCAAACTTTTTAAAAAAACCTCTTTGATCTCTAAGGAAGATTTTTCTCACTGGAAGTTGTCAAAATTCGAAACTTCCTCACACAACTTTCTCGTTTATATACATGCATCCCAGATTACGAAGCAAATATTTTGGAAGATTCACTACACAGCTCTAAAATGTTTTAAAAATAAGATAAATACTCCCACAGTCGTACAATATGTCAAAGAATGGTACATAAAATTTTCAAGAAAAAATATCAATTCCCGACAAAGATCTGGCGAGTTGAATGCAAAAAAGGATTGATTCTTTTTTCGTTGAAAATTTTCGTTTTCCTTAAATAAATAAAAAACCAAAAAAACCTTGAATTTTTTTGTCGTACGAAAAAGATCCGCAATAAAATAGTCTACAAGTATTGATGGTCAACACTCAAATTTAAACAATTTTTAAAATTTTCTCAGCGCAATTCAATTGTTTTTTTGCTGAAGTAGGTTTAAAGTAGGTGTAATTTGATGCATAATTATTTATTCTTGTAGTGTAGGTGTTTGTATGACATTAGGATATTAATGACAATATTTTTAAATATTTTAAATCCTTTGAAATCTGCGAATTCTTCTGCATAAATTCTTTTAAATCTAATAAAATATTTGTTAAATCTTTGAAATACCGTGAAAAAATATGCATTTCAATAAAATTCCGTATATTTGTTAATTTTGAACATCCTTTGAAATCCCTTGGAATCTTTTTCATTATCCTAAAATCTTACGAATCCTTTGACGCCTTTAAAATCTGTCAAAATTCAACGAAGCTCTTTTAAGCCGCATATGAAACAAAATACAGTGAAACTCTTCTATAGCTCCGATTTCGGGGTTGACGATTGATGGCAACTATCACATTATAGCCTGCTCCGTTTTTGTTTCTCACGCCTGACTGCCCACCTGAGTGACAGCCGCAGATTCCGCGCACCCCGCGCAGCCCTGTTACGCACACATGCGGCGCGGCGTCAATTCTGGAAAGACTGAAGAAGGGAGGGCTATTGAAAATTTTCACTGTACTTGAAATTATGTTCAAATCTTTTAAATTCTACGAAACCTTAAAATATTTGGAATAATAATAAATATATTAATTAACTCTGGTACAATCCCTTGGATTGCCAACACACCTTAAAAATATTTTTAAATTCCTTGAAACGCTTAAAATCTTTTAATTCTCTTTGTAATATTTGAACTTCTTGGAAATTCTATAAATTCCTTTGAATGCTGTTTGATGTATTTGTAATCATCCGGACTCTATCATTTGTTTACATTTTTCAGGGACAAAATGCAAACAATTTCTACCCAAGGCTATCATTCGATTTTTTGTATGAAAAATCAATTTCTTATGTTAAAACAAACAGTTACTAAGAATATTCCTGTTTCTAATGGTAAAGTTCAGTACTTTTTTACTATTCCATAAATTTTCTTTTGATACATAAATTCTTCCATGGCAAAGCTCGTTCTTTTAAATATGTTATTATGCAATTAAGTAATGATGCAATATTATTGTACATTAATATAACATGAAACATGCGTATAATTAAGATGATGTAAATGTTGGGTCGCAATAAATAGATATTCAGACGGTCCGTTCTATTTTCATAATTATAATTTAATAATAAAGATACGGGCGAATATTTATATTGATACGCCCCTGACGCAAATGTGGACAGCCAGGTAGAGCTAAGAGATGATTCACGAAATCATTTGATCATGCGATCGATTGCACGCGCCATTATCTAATAAGTGGAGATAGCATGGGACCAATGTACTTTATATATTGTATACAGGGTGATTTTTTTAACATAAAACATGTTGTAAATAAAAATTTAATCACTCGGAGGAGTATATACGCTGATGTTAAAATCGGTTTCCCCACAACGCCGCCTGGGGGTGGAGGTGGGGGCAAGTTCGAAATCTTAAATATGAACCACTATTTTTTATTACATATTCGGATTCTCTGGATAAAAATGCGTATGATTTGTCTAAAACATTTTTTCTGATTTCGCGATAGATGGCGCTGTAATCGACGAAATTCAATTTTTCTTCATTTTAATGTTACTAAGAATGCACGCTCACGATTCTGCGATACATTAAAAATAAAAAACACACCATATTCATTGTGACATGACTGATCACGGAAAAAAAGAATTTTTCATATCGCTACCGAATCGCTAAATGAGTGCAATAAAAACTCGTACATATAAAAAACACATCGCGACGAACATAGGTAGAACCTCCTTCTTTTTAAGTCGGTTAAAAATAAGGGCAATAGAGTTTCGGAAAAAGAATAGAGACAGAAACGAAATCGTAACGACTTTGAAATTTGCCGTACGATAAAGTCCTCATTCTGCGAAGGAAGTTTTAGTTTCTCGTTTAATATTGGATGAGAATCCTATTTGTTTATTTTTAATACATGCGGAATTATCTGAAAATATATTCAACTCATCGCTAAAAGACGCAATCATCTCTGCGTTGGATGAATCTATAATGCATAATTTTTTATAATGAGTTAAAATTTCATTAAGAAATTTTATTGCAAAAATAAGTCTTACTTAATTTTTTTGTCAAACTAATGTTCAAAATTAATCGTAAATTGTCAAGGGCTAGTTTTAAGGTCCTATCAGTGTTGAATTTAATGCATTCTGTAGGTTGAAATTTAGTGAAAAGAATGATGTAAACGCAGGTTGAACGAATCTCTCAATAGAATTAAATATCATTGTGACAAGTTTAAAATACAACAGAACTATTACCAAAAATTAAAACAATTTTTGGTGTATGTGAGATCCATTATTAAAGTCAACCAAGTACATCAGTGATTAAATTAAGAATATTGATAAACACAAAATCAAATCCCAATTAGAGGATATTTATATTGTTACAATATTCTAACAAATCAAATAAGGCCATTTATTTCAGAACTGACATTACGATTACTCATCTTTATGTTTACAGTGTATGTACGCTTCGCCCAGAAAGTGGAAAGTCATTGGCAGGTAGAGTCAATATTAAAAAATGAAATAAATTTTGCAAAGAGAACTGC
>NC_046660.1:97232796-97239275 GCF_010883055.1 Belonocnema kinseyi | reverse complement strand
TCTAATAAAATATACCTACTAATCATGAGTACAAAAATTACCAATATATTTTAGAATTTTTGAAAGATCATAATAATCGTGAAGTATGCTAGGCTAAGTAACATTTAAAGACAAGGAGTTAGCAATGGAAAAGGCATATATGTACAAGGAAGAGAAGGTGAAAAGCAACTTTTATAACGTATCGCGTCGGGAAGCAAAGAATGCGGGGTAATAGGGCTTTTGAGTAAAGTCGTACGTGGTCAGAATGATGAGATGAGGGTGGAAAGCATGCAGAAAGTGGAAATTGGGTAGGGTAGAGGGAGAGCTTGAAAAAGGCAGGAACAAAGCCTTGCTAGAGATGCTTACATGTGACGTATATATCTCAAACAAAACCTAAAACGGTGAGAACAGTTAAATTAATTAAAATTGAGAAACTGCTTCGTAGTTGTTTTGCACACATGACATACCTGGCTTCTTAAGAATATTAAGTACACCCTGTTTAAAAAGTTTTATCTTTGAAACAAATTAAATGTCATGTGAAACCTTAAAGATAGTAATGTAACTAACTTATTTCACTCTTAATTTCTAATGTTGTTTAATAATTACGTGAATATCGCGAGTTTTCGGGTATAAAATTAGGTTTTAATTATTTTTATATTAGATAAGCATTCCTATAAATTATTTAATATAACACCATTTTTTCAATAAAGCATGTTAACATTGTACAACGACGTCACTGTATGCCCCTCCGCGAATTGACTAAGCGGTGTTAGACAAAGTCCGAAGTAGCACTTTCAGTTCGGATACTGCCTAGTCAAATAGCGAAGTGCCCGACAAGCTCAGGCAAAGTCCAGAGTAAAAATAAAATCTTTGGGGTTTACTTTTCCCGCTGAAGAGTGGGCTGGTTTGAGAATTTAAAATTCAAAATTGTCTATAGATGGCAATAGTGAACAGATTTGAAAGCTTCTTTTTAGAAATAATCAGCATTACATTTTTAAGATAACTTATTGCGTACATTGATCAATTTTTGTTTCAATATATTCAGTCAACGCAAACTTTTTTCTAAAAAAAAAAAAAAAAACGAAAAAAACTAAATATGTATCTTATTTGACGTAAATAGACTTAGAAAACATAAATAATTCATTTCTAATATTTTCATTGTTCTAAAATGTGAATAGTTTCCGAATTTAAGCCTTTTCAGGAAAGCCGATTATTTAATGCGAATTCAAAGATATATATTCCATATAAGGAACCATTCTATTATTTGTAATAAATAGATTATTAATAGCAACAATGGTTTATTGTTAACTAATTCGATGAAAAATAATTCAATATATGTGTAAAATACTTTCTATTATAAAAGATAAACTGTGAAATATTATATATAAAACTAGAATATTGATTGTAAAAACCAACTTACCAGCGAGAAAGAGCCAGTATTAGGTGCTTCCTTTATAAAATTTGTTATTAACATTCAAAACATTAATTTATTGAGATCAAAAATCATTTTTAGACAATGCCACTAAGATTTATTATGTCGTGGAAGTTTGGAAGATTTTTGAATAGAAGTTCTTGTACTAATGTTGGCAGTATTATAAATGTAAATTTTTTATCTTATGGTTTGAGTTTCAGTGTACATATCCGAATAAGTTGTATTTATCGCTATGGAATAATATTTATAAATCGACAGTGTTTTTGAAAATTCTTAATGATGGCTGCCGTAGCGGAAAATGAAGCGATGAAAATTAAATTCGAAGACAAATTTAGTGCCCGCAAAATTGAAGAAAACTCGTCGCGTATTTCGAATTTAGAAAAATACTACGTTAAATATGATACATATCGAGTTTATTGTTCTATTTTTCTTACAAAATAACAAAATAACTTCCTGTAGACTCTTTTGAATGGTAAATTCTCGAGCCAGTCACTGTGCAGCGGGAAAAGTAAACTCCATAGGTTTTCTTTTAACTCCGGACTTTGCCTGTAAATATACAATTATTTCTCTGCATACGAAAGAGAAATATTTATTTTCAGCAAAATAACAATGCAGCTCTTGCACTCTCAAAATTTACTTTTGAATAAAAAGGCTAAATGACGTTAACCTTACGTCGGATTTTTACTCTCGGACTATATTATATTTTGGTTCCCTTTAAAACTTTACCGAACAAAAATCCCATTGTTAGAGCTAGACTTGCCTTAGACATCATTTATATTATATCTATTCTAAAAAACAAAGTTACTCATTAAACAATTTCTTTTATTAGTTATTTTAATGTTCTTTAAAATTTAGAATTTTAAAACTAAATAAAAATACCTGATTTTTTTCTATAAATTACATTCACATTTAAATTTGATTATCCTGAGAGTACGTAAAAGTTAATAAAAATTGGTAATGTCTGAATCGGAATTCCTGTAGCAGGGGCGAAAACGGCAACAGTTAGTTCTTACAACGTCGAAGTTCCTGATGCAACATTTCCATTATTACGAATCCATCAAGTACGAGGCACGAACGACTTTTTTCAACTTAGCTCTTCACTTTTTCTCGCTGTTATCTTGCCTTACTCAAGGAAAAATATTATCTATCGGAAACAATTTGGTCGCCATAAAATTGAGCAAAAAAATTGGACCTTATTTCTTTCAGCTGACGAGATCGCCTATTTACCAGTAATAAGTCGAAAATTAACGGTTGTGTAAGCATTTTCTTGTATTAGTGAGGGTTAAAAAGATAGGGATGAGGAACAACAGGCGAACTGAAAGGAGCAAGCGAATGATATATTGCGACAGTTTCTTTCTATTGGAAAAAAAGTAATCCTGGTGATCCACATTAACCGAAGTCCTGTGCCAATGCGATACCAATTTACTCCCACAAATTAATTTCTTTTATTCGAACGCTAGCTTTATATCGTTAATTTTTCTCTACGGTTGTCTCATAATAAAAACAATAATGTCGCCTATTTATTTTATTCATTTGAGAACACAGGTCTGCAAATATGTTGGTATGGCCTTATAAATACTGTAATTTATTACCTAATTTTATGCGCTTAATTGAAATCGCAATATCAGAATTTCTCTATGACGTCAGGTTTTTCGAGATAAATAGATTTAAATTTTAAATAGCGAAAAAGGCAGCTTAAAAAAGTTGGAAAATACAGGCCTGTGTCACGTTATCAACGTTGGTTCTCATGACGACGAAAGGTGTCTTAATTCCATGCCATTAGAAATATTTATTGCAGAACTGTGAAATTGTTGCCTGACTGTCAAATGCGGACCCGTAAATAATGGTTTTGAGCCACCCTAAACTGCTCCAGTTACCCACGTGGAATAACAAATAAATGTATTCGCGAAAAGTAGATGTAGCTGAGACACGGGTACCTTTCCATAAATAAGGAAACTTGTGGCATTTATGGCCACATACTTGTACGAACAAAGTAGACCTAGGCTTGGCCCGAACATTCTACGTTGTGTAAAATCGCTTTTGTGAATCGCGAACCACTGAGTTTTCGAGGCGTTTGTAACATCTCTTCCTTCCAGGTGCTTTGCACATTCTATTCATTATGTATAAGTGTCTCTGTGTGTTTAGATACTACCTAAGAATTTAAAAGACTCAGAACATTGTTGTTTAAATTGTTATATAGATTATATTACATGAAAGTTGAAAAGAAAGACGAATAGACAAATGAAGACTATTTTTCAATTAAAGGACATAGAAAAACTATATACTGTACAACATATTGTTTATTCAAATCAAAATTTCTGAATTAAAAAAAAAATTGCGAAGGTCGAACTACTAAGTTATAGATAACATTAAAAAATGTGACGATATGCAAAGCGCAGATGGAAAAGATTCCTTAATATATAAGCAAACCGTCATCAGAAAATCGTATCTACTTCATATACCTAAACATTTTCCAACCCACTTCACATCAATTTACCTATTTGAAGCATCGACGGAGCAAAACTTGTAGAACTAGTCACTAGTCAGTATAGTAAACCTGGATACTCTTTAAGTATGCAAGCCATGAGGTGAAATACTCAGTTTGGTTGCAAATAAACGTGAAACCCATAGCTTGGCCGAACGATGGTCGGTATAGTAAACCGAAAACTTCGAGAAATAACTTGCAAAACCAATATATCGCCTTGGCCAACTAAATCAAGCAACTTAAGTGGAAAGTTTGTTTCTAACCAGCAAATACTGTAATACGAATTGAAAACACAAGGGAGACTGCCAATCTCATTTTGAGACACGCTCTATAGATGTGAATTAGTTAAAATTTTACTAATTTAATTAGTAATTGGGTCTTTGGTCAATAGCACGAGATACGTGATGAAAATCTGTTCGCTAAAGACGAAGAATCTTTAACAAAAGAGAATTCAGTGTCACTAAATTACTGTTGTTGATGATTTGAACTTTAGTTTTCAGAAATATGGCCACAAGTATGGGGGATATTCAAAGAGCGAGCGCGGAGTGCGAGCTAAATAAATTATCGAGTGCGAAGCGCGATTACCAATAGTCGCGCGCCCTAGGCGCGGTCAAGCCTGCGAGCCGCGCGCGCAGCGCACGATCCGAATGTGCCCACGTAGCGGGCGGATTTTTGTTGATACACTTATCGGAAATAGAGCCAAATATTTAAAATATTATTTTAATTTCACATATGAATCATATTAAATGTAAATTTTCCTTAAAGAAGTTACTGAGAACCTTTTTATCTAAATTAATATTTTAAAAGCACTCTTTATCGTTATGGAATTTTTCGTAGCGTTAGCCCTGAACGAGCTGGAAAATGGGTTAGACTTATGGAAAATTTTAGGGTAAAAACGTAACTTTCTAGCATCATTCAAAGAAAATATTATTGAAAATAATAATGAATTGTTAAAACAATTATTTCTGTGAACTTCAATTGATTATTGCCTCATCCTAATTTATAAGTTGGAAGAAAGTTGAAAAATTCAGAAAAACCCGCGACTTACTAATTCTATTCTAGGATAAAATTGGTATAAACAATAATAAATTATTTTTAAAAATTATTTAAGCATATACCCGCGTGAAATGGATTCAATGGGTCATCCATGGCTCAACAATGGCATAAGCGAAGGTTAACCGTGGGGTGAGCGTGGGTTTACCGTGTGGTAAGCATGGAATAAGCGTGACTCAAGATTGGGTCAATGTTCATCCACGGTCGTCCCACAGTCGTCCCATGATTATGAACAAAAGGTCAAGCATTGGTCAAGCAATGGTCCCTCTGCCATGCTTCGCCCAAGGTTGAACGTGATTTTGTTGAAATTGAACTTTGGCGAAATTCGAGAAGATAGGCACAATCCAATAAATTTGCCTCACTTTTTACAAAAGATTGGTGGATAAATATTTTATTTTATGGGCTTTGCGAAATTTTTTTTTCAAGCATGGTTAGACACTTAGAAATATCTGGTTAAAGCATGAGATACGGCTGAATACCAGCATGGCGCAAGCCTTGCTCTTGTCCGTCTCCCATGATTAGGTCGCGCTTAACACAAATGAATATTCATAAGAACAAGTAAGTGTCAGAGAAAATTAGCCTGCGTTAAAAATGGAAACCTTAGGTTAGCCAATAGTCTACACGTCTCTAATTGGTAAGTTCACTACCCGGGTGCAAGAACTTTATTAAAATTTAAATTGTTCCAACAGCCAAAATAATTAAAAATTGAGCATCAAAGATCCGGATGCATCGGAATGAGCAGGAGGTAGTTAAATACGTATTCTACTAGTTCTAGTTATTTTGACTGCTGGCACAATTTAAATTTTTAAAAAGTTCTTGTAGAATACGTGCTAAGCTACTTGGGACGCGACTTGGTGCACCCGGGTCGTCAACTCACACTCAAAATTTAAATTTTTTAGAAGTTCTCGTAGAATACGTATTAAACTACCTGGTGCGCGATTTGGTTCATCCGGATCGTCGGCTCATCATTGGTAGTTATTTTGGCAGTTGGCAAAATTTAAATTCCTAAAAAGTTGTCGTAGAATACGCGCTAAACTATCTGGTGCGTGATCCGGTGCATCTGAGTCGTCGACTCATTATTTGAAATTATGTTCGTAATCCACCAAATTAAAAATTTTTTAAGTTCTCGTAGAATACGTATTAAGTTATCTGGCGCTCGATCTGGTGCAACCGGATCTTCGACTCACAATTTTTTATTATTTTGGCTGTTGAAACCATTTAAATTTTGTAAAAGTTCTTGCATAATACATGTCACGCTACCTAATGCGCAACCTGGTGCACCCAGGTAGTGAATTTACCAATTAGAGGCGTGTGCACCATTGGCAAACCTAACGTTTACATTCTTAACGCAGGCTAATTTTATCTGACACTTACATGTTCTTTAGAATATTCATTTGTGTTTAGCGTGTCCTAATAATGGGAGACGGACAAGGGGCCATCCATATACCACGTGGACATTTTTTCACCACTTTTTGACCTCCCTCCCTCCTCTTGGACAGTCATGGAATTTTTACAAACACCCCCCCCCCC
>NC_046660.1:97226202-97232696 GCF_010883055.1 Belonocnema kinseyi | reverse complement strand
CCCCCCCCCCCTTTACTGTCCACGTGGTATATGGTTGGCCCCCCAGGAGCAAGGCTTGCGCAATGCTGGTATTCAGCCGTGGTCCTTGCTTTAGTAAAAAGTTTTTGTAAAAAGTGAGACAAATTTAGAGGATTGTGTCCATCTTCGAAAATTATTCCAAAGTTCAATTTCAACAAAATCATGTTCAATCGTCGGCGAAGCATGGGGCCCTAAGCGTGGGACGACCGTGGGTGAACATTGAACCAATCTTGAGCCACGCTTACTTCACGCTTAATCCATGGTTAACACACGCGTATGCCATTCTTGGGCCATACTTCACCCAATGAACCTTTTCCACGTGGATAATTATTAATAAAAAGTAATATTTCAAGTAATCACAAATAATTCATATTAAAAGCAAGAGCGAAAAAAATTGTCATGCTAAAATCACGCAAAACCTAATTTTTTGGTTGCGGGTTTATATTGAGACCCTATAAAACAGACCTATGAGGGTCAAATTCAAAAAGTAATTTTGGATTCATTTTCTATAGCTAATTGTAAGAAGGTATCTTAAAGATCATTTCGATAACATAACATCGATGATTCTAAACAAAATTTACAGAAACGTTTTTTTTTTAATTGGAAATATGTGTTAAATATCATGGTGCTTGCGGGACCTATATATATAATTTTGTTCAAACAAAGTTTTTTAAATTCTCATCCAAATGCTAATGTTAAAAAGCAAAATTATCATTTAAAATCATCAAAAGATTTGTTCAAATTGTGAAAATATTATCAAAAATGAAAAATTCCATTTTGCGTTCAAAATATGCAAGATACGAAAAAAAATCAATGTGCAAAAATTATTGGCCAAAAAATTTACAAATTAGGTTTAATATTTTTCGACAGGACGCGTAGTTTTTAAAATATTTGGAAAAAAGACGATAAAAAATTAAAAAAGAAAATTTTTTGGGAAAACGATAGAAGATACAAATAATACATTGTGTATCAATGGCGTAAAGACATCTATTTTGTCGCGTGTGAACCTATCACCGGAGCGAAGGGAGCGCGGCAGTAACAAGAGGCCAATTAATAGCCGAACGCCTTTCATACACACGATACTTTTGGTCCTCTCCTCCTTGAAAACAAGCAAGTGATGTAGATAAAGGATGTTTAGTGTTCTTAAATATTTTAAATTATAAGTAAAAGGAAGAAATAAGTACTTGGCTGAATGGAAACGGTGGGGTGCATCGATGCACTTTTTTAAAAGATAAAGATCATTTGCTCCATGTTCTCACTTGTGTGGTGCACTGTATGTGTAGCGAGCGTAAAGTTTTGTGTATCAGGCGTAAAGTTTTATGTCGGTCCGTTGGCGGAGTGCGCATATGCGAACATCTCTGGGCTTAAGGAGGCCATATTACGCCTGCTTCATTTGCATGCAGTCGGTCCAACAAAATTATCAAACAAAAGTTTTAACCCAAAAAAGAACTACACATTTGCTATAAATGATTTTTTGATAAGACGCGTAGTTTTTGTTTTAATTGAATAAAATAACGTTAAAAAAATTTAATTTATGGAAAAATGACACAAGCTGCGAATAAAGATTAATGATAAATTAGGAAAAAATAATGTCATCATGAAAAATAAAATTTTGACTTTATTTTTCAATATTTCAATAAGCATTTTTTGGCCGAGGTACATAAACTAATATACTCTACATTTAATATAATAAAATTGAACTTAATACAGATAAAATCGCATTTCTGACCAATTTTAATCAAGTTCAAAGCACCAAACACGTGATGAAAGAAGCGTGAAAGGAGCGTGAAAGGAGCTCTAATCAAAGATAATTCACAATCACCAAATTACAGATGTCGATGGTTTGACCTTTAATTCTAAAAGGTGTATGCACAAATTTGAGGAAGTACAAAAACCGAGCGTGAGATTTAACTAACGCGCGCCCCAGTGGTACAGTGCACAGATATTTTTGTGCACTTGAATAAATGGGGGGGGGGGGGCATTACAATTTTAAAGAATCCAATGAATTTTGGGACCATCCTATAATAACCAACCTATAAAGATCAATGCAAGAACGAAGCCCTCACTTTCACTTATAGCTTCAGACGCTAGCGATCTTAACCACCATGTTACTTTTTATTTTAGTATTGTAGTCCAAAAAATTGCATTTACCTTTGAGTTTCACACGCTTCTCATAGTAAAATACGGATATACAAAGGGCTAGAAAGAGCTTATCATCGTCGAAAGCTGTTACGCACAGTTTCTTCTAAACTGTGCGATACTACCACAGTAAACGGCACATGACACATAAGCATGAGAATTCGCTACGACAAAAACACCGCGGATGAAGAGAGTGGCATAATTTCAACCTATGTAAAGTGAATAAGCCCGTGGGTTCGCCTGCGTGTGATATAAAATATGCTCTTCTGAATCCTCTCCCACGAAACAAAATGATATGTTGTTCTGCAATGAAGTATCAATGAAACAGTTGATTAATGTGTATACAATATTTCTTTTTGTGAAAAATAAAAGCTTAGAATTTTTTGCTAAGATTTGTGGGCCCGAATTAAGTATAGGTACAAAGAAATTGATTTTTACACTTGTCGCTACCATATTTTTTCACTAAAATTGAGACTAGGACTTTAGTTTGTAATCATGCGTCACGGCAATAATCCTGCTAAATGGCTGTGCCCAAGGGATATTCAAGTGTTCGTGGTAATTAATTTAGCGCCGTTGTCGAAAAGTCGAGTCGTAAAATAAATCTCGCTTACTCGGGAGCGGCGCTATTTCATTTATACGTTTATTACGTGCTTTCATTAAAATGCGCCCGAAATGCTATATAACGAATCTTTGCCATAAGATGCTGACATTTCATTGAATCAAGCTAAATTATACGATAAAAACATAATCAGTAATAAAGCAGGCTTTTACGACAATTAGGTGATTAATGAAAATTAGAGATGAAATGCGTTAAATTATTTCAAATTGCGAAAACACAACGGCTGTTTCTAATTAAACTAAGCCATTAAACAATTAACTGAGCAGAAACGAATTTTCTGCATTCATCGGAAATAAGAAAACTACATCGAAAAGTTTCCACAGTAAATCTAACTGGCTCATTGTATTTTGAGCTTTCCCTGAAACTTCCTACTCAGGAACATGCCAAAGAATCGCAAAAACTCACTCTGAAAGATTCTGTAATCGTTAGGGAGAGAAAATCCGTTTGTTACCTGCAGAAAATTTATACGAGTCTTTGGCCGCACCCGCCACTATTTTCCTAATGAGATTTCTCCTAAGGATATTCATTTCCATTCAGTGCAGGTAAAGTGTCGCACGAAGATTCAATGCCAGAATTCTTTTTTTCTGCGAAACGACTTCCGTAGAAAAAGCTGTAATTATACCACGTCGATATGTTTTCCGGCTGCAATTTTCAAGTTTGTAAGGCTTAATGCGATTTTTAATTAACGTAGACTTACTAATTACTGCTGCTTGAAAAAAACCTCTCATAAATTTAAAGAACCTATTTTTTGGTAATTATTTGTTGGTTCACAGTTTTGTTTAGATGAAAAATTTTCAAATTGAAAAGAATTTGTAAACATGCTAATCGATGACACAACCTAAATCCTAACTGTCAATGATAGTTAGAACTAACATTGCGATCAGATGAAAGTTGGTCGTAAATTACCATTCCATCCATTGCCCCTATTCTATTAGACTAAACCCCACAGCTTCACGAAAAGATGTCCGCTTTGCGAAACAGTCGAATAAAACCAATGGACCTCGATTATTATTGCTTCCTCATAGAGAAAGCTTTGTAGCCGTAACAATTTCGAAAAATGTTAAATTCATTTAATCAAGGGGTTAATCCCGTGCAACAGCCTGAAAATTAGGGCATTTTGTCGATTTTTATGGTGATAAAAATAAAAAAGAATCTTTCCAAAATTTTTTTCGGTTATTAAGGTACTGTTGAATTATAAGACAAATGTATTTTAGCCTGATACATCAATAATGTTTTCATTTATAAGGGTGGATGTCCGACATGTCTAAATGTGATAGGTCAATTTGTCCGATTTTTAGCATCACACACTGGTTTATTTCCAAAATCATATGTTTTCGGTATTGCTGATTGGCGGCGATTTTTTGTAGTTGTGGGTGGCTAGACCTTAGGGGGAGGGGGGTTGGATCATGGCCTGACTGGCAGTGCGCTGTTTTGGGGATTAGGAGTTCAGATACTGCTCTGGGATTTTCACTATATGTTTTTGGGATGACAAGCTATCATTTAAGAAAGAAAATTGTTTTTTTTTTGAACCCGCTACACGGGATTTCCCCCTTAAACGTTCCTCAATTTATAATGTTTAACACAATGTCATAAGCATCGTTCAATTGTATATATGTGTGTGTGGATGTTCCAGGTCGCGCGCCCCTGCGTGTGTGGTTTTGTAAACACGATAACTTGAAGACGGTTGCAGATAAATTGATGAAAAACTTTATGCTATTTTAATAATCGGTTTTATATAGTAAACCTTGCTTCATCTACCTAATTCAAAGGTAATGCAATAATATAAACTATTCTTTGCACCTATAATATTTATCAATTTTAATAAAGAGCAAGGGAGGCATAGTTATTTATATTATTTGAAAAATCGATTCTTATAGTAGAAATTTTCTCAGTCATATAATTCAAAATTGATGTATTAACGGAAAAGATTCCTTGATTCCAGGCGAATTGATTGACCTATAATATTAATAGATTATCTTGAAGAGTACGGAATTTATGGACATTTATGAAATTTGTTTTAAACAGAAAAACGTTTTTCATTAACGTAATTCAAAGTTCAGAAAAGAATAAAAAAGACTTCTTGATTAGAGACGTTTTAAATGGCCTATTTGTATTTTGTTATTTTTACTTCCTCTATGATGAATTTTTTTATGAATAAGCAAAGTGCACGGAGAAAAATAGATATCAGCGCAGACTATCTAGATATTAATAGGTAATATCTTAGCGATTTAACTATGGGACAGAAATCTAGATACTGAAGTAGAGCATCCGTATATATTAAAAAGAAGATTTTAACTGATAATATCCAAGATATTTAAGGACAGAATCAAAGATATTCAAGAAATATTTTTTAATTGTGCAAAAATCACCTGTAAAGCATGCCATTTTCTATAAAATGCAAAAGAATGTTAATATCGTAGTTCTCTGTTTTGAAAATTCCAATCCTCAGGCATTCGCCTTTTTGCATAATTATGCGATTTTTGTGTTAAACAGATAACACACTGTTCAAGGCTAATATGACAGATACCTGTAGCTGAGTGCTCATTTTGTTGAGAAAATTTTAACATATCCAAAAACATTTAATCCATTTTCCACCAAAACTTATAGTGCAATAGATATCCGGAAAACCACAATACACACGATGAAAGCTCAAGAGACAGACAAAATCTTTTGTCGCCACGCCACACGACAGCGACCTTGCACCGATAAAAGTTAGCTTTTTTAATATCTTAGATATTAACTGTTAATATCACATATTTTATACTTTCAATATAAACAGATATTGCCCTTTAATATTGTGTATGTTGAATAGAAGATATTAGATAGTATGCCGTAATGTCTATATATTATGGTTAAATATCAAAGTTTTTAATACCTGCTTTTCAATTTCTATTTTTCTCCGTGTGCTTATTAAATGATCACCGTAAAATTGGAAATACATACAAAATGGAAGCACCGAAGATCGGCTTCACAGTTATTTAATATTTTGTTACTATTTGGAAGCATTATAATAATATTTTAAATAAAGTATTGTAAAACTATTAGGGTGGTTCAAATTTATACCTGTAAAAATTCGATTGTGGTTTGGGTGACCCCCGCCCCCTTGTCCAATTTCCAAAAAAAGGAAATTCAGTTTTTTTTTAAATTTATCAGCATTAAACCCTTTCCCCTGGATTTTGGATTAAAATGGATTCTTATATGAGAAAAACTGGGTTTTTGAAAAATTACGAAATACTGATTATTAACTTTTTGTAATTAAAATTTTAGTCACCTTACAAGGAATGTTCACGAAATATTTTTCATCCAATAAGTTTTAATTTGGAATCGTTCAGTCATCTGGCATTAAAGCTCGAAAAAAGCCATAAAAGTGCAAAATATCAGTTTTATGTAAAATGCAAGCTAAAGAAGGTATTTTTTTTTATTTTTCCAACATGAATTCTTTTTATTTGATTTTAAAAGGTTTCCTAATATTTTCTAACTGACGGGGTTGGGGGGCGGGGGTCAAAATTAAATTGGTTGAATGTCAATTATTCCTTGAATATTCTTGAAGAAGCGACTTAACTTTAATTAATAAAAAGTTAATAACAAGTACTTATCCATTTTCTGCAAAACCGAGCTTTTTCAATATAAAACCCTATAATAATCTAGAATGTCTGGGACACGGATTAACGTTGAACACTTAAAAAAAACGAAAATTATTTTTCCGAAAAAGAATAAA
>NC_046660.1:97217873-97226102 GCF_010883055.1 Belonocnema kinseyi | reverse complement strand
AAAATAAAAATTTTCTTTATTTTTTTTTATTTAAAAAAAACCATGAAAAAACCGTAAAAAATGAGGTTTTTCGAGCAAAACCCCATAAAAAAGTAGCTGGACATTATGGACATTTATGAAATTTGTTTTAAACAGAAAAAAGTTTTTCATTAACGTAATTCAAAGTTCAGAAAAGAATAAAAAAGACTTCTTGATTAGAGACGTTTTAAATGGCCTATTTGTATTTTGTTATTTTTACTTCCTCTATGATGAATTTTTTAATGAATAAGCAAAGTGCACGGAGAAAAATTTTTATTGCAAATTCGGATTCAGCGTCGAAAAATACATAAGAATATATAGGTCTGGTCAATTGCACAGACACTTTTGTTTTTTTTTGTGGGCCTGTGTTATCAAGCTTGATTATATTTTTGTAAATTTCTTCCTTTGATCAATTTTATTTCTATAACCTTCGAGGAAAATATATGACCAAAATATTGTTTATATTATTTTTTTTATTTTCCTTCTTCAATTTCATAAGCTACCCCAGATTTTTCAAAAAATATCTGCTGTATTTATTGCTTTATTCATTAAAATTCGATATAATACTAATTTATGTCGTGTTTAGTGGTTTTACCGATTTAACTTGTTGAGGTCTACTTTTTGAGAAAAAATTCAAACGTCGGGTCTGCTATGGCGCGGCGCCATAGAATAGTTTATAACAAACGTTATTTTTCAGAAGTAAAAAATGTTGATTGTTGTAATTTTGTTTATGGAATAAAAAAGTATCAAAAACATTTTTTTAAATATTGGATGTGAACGATATAACCAGAATTTTGTTAATTTCCATTTGTAAAAATATTTAAACGCGACATAAAAGACCTGATGTTTAAATTTGTCCTACTTATACCTTTCTCTGACTACATGATTGTGGTCTGCTCCAAGAATTGAGGTTAGAAATAAAGAACTATCTTTTATATGATAATATTTATGAAAGTAATAATAATAAACTGAAAGTTATGAAAGTTTACCATCATATAATGTTATATTATTACATATAAATTATCAGCATCTGATCTAAAAATTACGTTAATATCATTTTTAGCAATATGCAATATAGTTAAAACCATAATGCTAAAATATTTGTAAAGTAGTATAAAAAAATATATTATAAATTTTTAACTAGAAATGTACCTATTTTTTTAAATAACGTCGAAGGCCTGTTGTACTTGGATTAAAAACATAAAGGCTATTATTTTGCGTGACAAAGGGACCTTTCGTTTTATCAGAAGTATACTAGACGTTTCGCGAGATATCAAAGGGCCTAGTATGGCGTATATTAGCTTCGATAAGAGGATCCTTTCAATAATTAAAGGCAAGGCAGGATATATTCTTTAAATTGCTAGTCATGTGCATATCATTCATAAAAAAGTTAATTTCGCAAAAGGAAAATTTCTTTACTGATCGCATAAGCCAATGAATTAAATAGCGAGTCTAGATGCATCACATTTCGGTAATGTCATTTTCGATAGAAGTGCCTTCGAACATCAAAGGGTGAGTTATTACTGTTGGAAGCTCGGTTCGCAGGGGGTCATGCGTGCACTGCTTGAAAGGGGTCCTTCTAATAAATATGAACCTGAATATTCATGTTTTCAGAACCTTGCCAGTGAACCAGTGAACAGATATTAAAAGCATACATCCTGTTTCAAGTAAAATTCAGCTTTGCGAGATTGGCGTAAAGTTTTCAGTATTTGTAACAGAACCGAAAGCAAGGCTTGCTTGCAGCCAACCACATCAAACGATCCTGGGACTACAACCTCTGATTCGTTTCGAAATTTAAAGTTGTACTCCAAACTTGGAAGGAGCAAAGCATGCAAACTAGGTTTAATCCGGATAATATGTGGCAGGAATTAAAGGCTGACCCAAGTCTCACTCGAGCACTTATTTTCTTTTATTTTGAGTGAAAATAAATAGCTGGACTTATCTAATTTGCATTTAAATCTTAATGTTTAGATTAGGAATAATAAATACCTTTTGTGGAAATCACAGAATTATGTCCGATACAAATTAAAACAACATAAGTTTTCGAAGGTAACTTATGTTGTTTTAATTTGTATCGGACATAATTCTGTGATTTCCACGAAAGGATTAAAATATTGACATTAAAAAAAGTTATGATCTGAATAATGAAATTGGTTTCTCTTGCAGTTTTTTTGTCATGAAAATATTTATAATACGATTACCGTTTTACATTAGTTAAATGTTTTTGCAAATTACATTGGACAACATCAAGGTTTTCATAACCATGGATGAAAGATGAATTTTATATCAATGTGCAATAATGGCAGATATTTCCGATTGAAACTATAATGAAAAATGAATACACAGATCAGAAAATGTACTAAAATATAGCTAATAATTGAGTAAGAAAAGCAGTATAAAAAACAAAATAATGAATTCAACCGTCCTAAGAAATGATTTTTTTTTCATTTTAAGGCCAGTTTTATATGAATTTAGTCAAATTTCGAAATGTGCTTTGAGTACAAAGTATTAACCAGTATTACACACTTTTAAAAATATTTTGAATTTAAAATACCAATGAATATCAAAAGTTATATCTCAAACATATGAAATCGTACTTAAGAGCGCGTATATTAAATTTCATCTGCATTCACGATAATTACTTAGATAATTTTATTTTACACAAAATCAAAATAAGTTTATCAGTAGTTTTCGATTCTTAAAAATAAAATATGCTACTATATTCCAGTTATCCAAAAATATAATTGGATTTGAAATCGACAACAGATTTAACCTACGGTCAACTGAACTTAAATTAAATTTGTACCATTCAGCTTACATTTTTAAAAAAGTTCAACCTATACGCTGCGCTTTTATCAAGAAAAGCAATTCAATCGATGAATTCTAAATTATTACTTTAATTGCGAATATTGGACAAGATTTAAAGAAATGAAAACACTTTGAGTTTTCAAGCACGCTGCCATTCCAAACTGTATATTAAATTTAATATAAAACGTACATTAAATTTCAACTACCTTTCATGCAAATGACTTCATATACAATTGCATTAAATTTAATACAGATTTTTTTAAAAGTGCATAGTTTAAATAAAATGTTTGATATAAGGTTAAACATTGATGTGAGAGATATATAAAGAATTGTCTAATATCAAAGTAGTTTTTAATCAATTTCTTAGGACCCTACATAATTCTTACCACAGATACTAATCGTTTTTAGATGGATTAATAAATACCAGTGTTTTTACTTTGTCCCGGAAACGAATAGCGCTGCTTTCACCAAAGTTTTCCTTGATAGTAATACCGAACCTAGCTTGTGTAGTACCATCTTTCCTAACCATGTACAGGATATCGAAAAGAGTTTCGACTAAGGTCAGGCGGAAGGGGATTACCAAGTGGAATGAGTTTACTGTTTAGTAGACTAATGAAACTGCCTTGAGTTATACGTAGCTTTGCCGCAAGTCCACTAGCCAATAGTCTGTGGCCACTATTTGTCTGCTTGCCGACTGCACGATTAAGACACTTATGCGATTAAATCCTACTGTATACAGTACAACTACTATGGTGACAATTGTACAGTTCAGTAGGGACAAAATGAAAATGAATCGCTCGAGAACTTGGCTATATTAAAACAGTTTTGCTTTATCGCGTGAATGCGCTCAAGTGTCATCATAAAATCATCCAGGAAACTATGTTATTGTAAAGTAAATACAGACTATAGTGGCTAAGAAAATTTTTTTATATTGACTAACCCTGTTCCTTCTATTTATTGATTAGAGATATAGAGAGAATATAATTTACTAGAGAATAACACAGGCCGACAAAATTTCTCCGAAGTTCAGACCCAGAAACCAGAGTATACTTTTCCGAAGGTTTTTGGTCCGCTGAATTCGAATCTGATGTCCAAATTGCTCAATGTGCTCTGATTTCCGAGATATCCTAACCAAAATGCACAAAAATCACGATTTGAGGCTATATTGATGTTGTGTAGCATCGCTACATACTTTTTTCATTGGAGAATGATACTTTGGCAGACCTCCCCCCCCACCATTACAAGAACGTCGGAACGATTTTTTTCATGGATGGGCTCACTCACACAACTCTAGTTGTTCCAAATTAAAAATAATAAACTCACTCCCACATATAAATAATATATCAAAAAATTTGTTGTGGAGTTTTGCGGAGGCTTGCCCCAAGTCAGGATTTTACAAGAGATACTCTGCTACGCCACACATCTGCCATATCGCGCTCGTCAAGGGACATTTGGTCAACCTAACTTACTTTGAATGTTTGGTGAAGTTATGTATATCGATGATAAAAGTATTATTTTTAGTAAATAGTTTTTTATAAATATTTTGTACGCTGACGGCTGAAACATAATTAATATGAAAAGAAAAAGCACTCTAGGCCTAGTTCGAATACGTGTTAAGAAACACAAGTACATTATCAAGCGCGGAGCGCGAGATAAATTTATCATTGAGCGCGAAGTGCGAGAACCAACAGTCGTGCGCCCTAGGCGCGCTCAAACTTGCGAGCAAACAATTGTATATTTTATTAGTTAATTGAATAGTCTTTGAAAAATAAAAATAGTATACAAATATGGTAAAAAACACCTTTTTTCAAAGTTGTTAAAAATATAAAGTTTCAACCTCTGTAATTGGTGTTCGGCCCTTGGCCTGCCGACATCTGGGGTTTCCCCCACCTATCATGAAATATTTTATTTCATGTGTTCAACGCGAGGTTATGCGGTAAAGTCAAAATTTAGATTCCTTTACGATTAAGCAAATAATTAAATTAATAAAGACAACAAGTTAATAAATCGTATTCTCTGGACTCGCCTGTGCTATGAAATAAGCGCAGAGAGGGGATATTAATTAATGAAAATTGACTACATGGCATAATGGCTGCTTCTTTTCCACGACCAAATGCCATATGGCACCTGGTAATTAGTTAGTTTCATGCTTATCAGTCTTACATTTGTTTAATTCAAAGCTAATATTTGACGAAAAACGGATTTTATCATTACTGTATTATTTTTCGAAATATTTTCATGGTGATTTCCCCAATTTTTTCTTCTGATTAACTTTATTAAGAACCTTTTTACACAATATTGATGGGTTATTATTGATTTTGAAAATTTTTACATTATAGACTTCACTACACAAATTGTTTTACAAAATATTTGTGCTTTTCACTCTTTAAAATTTTTAATCTCACAATAATTCTGCACACCAATTAAATCCTGAAGTTATTTATACGTAGTAGAATGATAAAAGTAGAAAAACAACGTTAAAAAAACAAAAATAGAAACAATTTTCCAAATTCTTGTTTAAATATAATATTTATTTTTTGAGAAACCTTAAATATTGTTCGCTTTCTTTAGAAAAATTGATTAAATGCTCTAATACTGTCAAACTAATCTTCTCCGATTGAAGCAAAGAATCTGACATTTTTTTGTAGAATCTATTCAAGACGCTGAACAAAAAATACGATTGCTGAATTTAAGAAATCGTCGAGCAAATTGCCTTTGTACGGAAGATTTTGAGTATAAACCTGTTATGAGAAGACAAAACAGGTTGAAAATAAATATAGGCCAAAGGAAGAGGTATTGACTCAAGATGTAATGCCAAATGTGCCAAAAATAAATACTAAAGTATTTTTGAAGTCTTGATAGTCAAATCCATAGTCAATTATTACAAATTTATTTCTTAGTGAATACAATGCATGTAAATTTTAAACTTATGAATAGTTTTTGATACTGTTTAAATTTGATAAAAAAACGAATTTGAAGAAAAATGAATTTAAAAATTAAGTGAAGTTATCAAGTTTTTGCATAGTTTAAAATGTTACAACTTATAGTAATTGCTAAAATTTTAACTACTCTTGAAAAGGGGTTTTTTTGCAGTATCAAAGTATGAAAAATGATAACATAATATGTAATTTCAGTAGTATTATTGAATAAAATAAATTTAGTTTTCTAAAACTAGTTTTTGTTTATTATTATTATAATTTGGAAAATTAGAACATAGCTCAGAAAAAACTGGACAGGCCCTGATAAGTTTGACCTAAGCAGGGCAAAAATTTTCAAAAGCGTTACACGCCATGCAGGGCCTTATCCATTTGACCCGACGAAGGTCACACCAAAACCAGGGAAAACTGGTCAGTGCCTTACCAGGCCCTCGTTTATATTTCTACACGGGATGTTCAAAGATAGTTATTTAAGATAGGTATTAGGTTTATTTTATTATTAGGTTTATTCATTTTATGCGTGGGCTCCGCCCACCCATTAAAATTCATGGATGGGCTCAATCCTCCCCAGCTCACAATGCTCCGACGCCCCTGCCCCCTAAACATATCACGTATTTTGCATTTGACCCCAAATCCACAAACACAACAACCCTAAATCTACCCAACTCAACCCCCAAACCCGTGTGGTTTGTAGGTTTATGAATAACTAAAAAATATTTTAATTCGATATCTCAGCGAAAAAAAGAAATCTGAGCAAAACCAGAGTCATTTTAAAGTTTGAGACTTTTTCCTTAAGACGCTGTTGATAGTTTTTTGGAAAAAGAAATGTCGCGATGCTACATAACATCAAATATAGCCCACATGTCGATCTTTCCACATTTAGGTTAAGATATTGAGGAAACCAGTGTATTTAAGAGTTTAATTAATTCCGCTGACGATGTGTTGTATGTGTACGATGTACTAGTAGTCACATAAACGATTGAGCTGAACTTTGTAATTCTCACAAAAAGTTTGAAAGACTCCTGGTGGAAAATAGAATGGAACTTGCCTCAATAAATACGAATTTCTTTCCATCAATATTAAATGTTTTGATTATAAGATTAATGAGGACGGTATTCGTCTAACAGCTATGGGTATTGAAATAACACTGAATTATTCCGAACCCAAAAATGTAAAAACTGTGCAGAGCTTTTTTTTACACATAAAAAAAGTTTTAATTGTTGCTAAACTTCTGTGCGATCTCTTAACCCTTAAACGGCCAAAACGCCACTACCGGTACACTGCTTTTCAACGGCCAATAACTAAGACTATTCGACACTAGAAAAAATTGAGACATATATTTTTATTGCTTAAGATCCCCTCTTTCCGACTGTGCCAATGAAATTCTTAAAAAAATTTATTTATTATCCCAAAATGCAGTTTAAACAAAAAAAACGTGATTTTTCGTGCCTATTTTTTTGTGAACCATTTTCCAAAGCTTTTCGAGTCTGTAATTAACCTGAAATCTCACTAACCGGTGGAATAAATGTCTAAACTTTGAGAATCCATGGTTCAAAGATCGATTTTTCGTTTTAGTATTTTCAAAATGGCGTCTTACTGGCAAAATTTTTGTGAAAAAATTCATGAATTTTTTTACAATAAACGATGCACTGATTACAAGAACTTTTATTCTTGACAAATTTTTCGAAAAGCGCATAGTTTTTCAATAAAAAATTTCCAACGACTCCGTAACCTTTATTGCACTCTGACATCAAACCACAACTTCACCGCATTGTCATCCTGGGAATTTTCGAGTACACCCAGCAAAAAAAAATGCCAAAGCGTAAAAAAAATTTTGTAAAATTTTACAAAGCGTAAAATTGTAACAAACTCCGAATCGGAATGGGATTCCGATGAAAATGATGAACGTATCATCATACCTAATCCAGATTACTCTGGCTCTGATGAAGATGATTCATCAGATGACAAGAATTCGGGATCGGAATTTCCCAGAACGAATTTTAAAATTTCTTCACGAATAATATAATCATCAATTACAAATGCTACCGTAATTTGAAAAATTTGCAACAAGAATAATATAGCTAAATTGAAAACGAAAGATTTCTGTAAAGAAATCAGCAGGAAATATTTGTCGCAATCAAAACTAGGTGATTTCGAAACTCACAGATACGAATCACGAACAAGAGCATTATGTAATAATGAACAATGTCGCCAGAGGACTACTAGATTTTGCATTGATTGCAACATGTATTGCTGCTTACATTGTTTCTCAAAATTACATTCTGAAACAGCTGGATCAAAATGATTTCAACGGATTGAAATCTGAAATGAAAAAAATTCTCCATAAAAAAAAATTAAAAAATGTAAAAAAAATATATAAAATCCCTTAAAAAAAGAGACTATCGATATTCGTCGACCTCCACGTTGATGATAGTTGGGCAACGTAAACTTTGTTTGCGGCAGACGG
>NC_046660.1:97213405-97217773 GCF_010883055.1 Belonocnema kinseyi | reverse complement strand
ATATGTGTCTCAATTTTTTCTAGTGTCGAATAGTCTTAGTTATTGGCCGTTGAAAAGCAGTGTACCGGTAGTGGCGTTTTGGCCGTTTAAGGGTTAAAACAGGAGCGGGATTCAAATTTTTATACTAAAGCCGAAACAGAATTGCATTGTTATCCAATCGATCATCGATTTGGTGGAATTCTCATGTAACGAAAAAAAGATTTGAAGTTTGATCCGGTCTTTTATTTTTAGAAACGCATAACTGAAGTTGGAAGTCGTAATTCATAGTCTTGAGTTGAAAATACTAGCATTATTTATGCGTTGCGAGGATTTCGAATATACCACCTTGATTAAAAAGTTTTAGGACTCGTCACCATGTGGCGCTCTCGTTCGGCCGATTGCAATTCTTCTTTTTTTTTGTTGTGTTAGTAGAAGTGTCATTGACGTTCTGTCAAATTTTCAGCTTGATAGCTTGACATTTGTTGAAGTGACGCCGTATTGTGTACATCTATCTTTGTGTGTGGTTTCGATTTTTCACAAAAAAATGTCATCGACTTTGCACAATGTAATCGTTATCCGTGAGCATTTGGTTAAAAACGACACGAATACCATCCATCAACCACCGAATTCACCTGATTCAGCTCCCTGTGACTTTTTCCTATTCGCTCGATTCAAGAAACTGCTTCGCGGAACGCGTTACAGAACCCGAGATGAGGTCATGGAAAAATCGAAGATGGCTCTGATGGCTATATCGCAAATCGAATATAAAAAAATTTTCGAGGATTGGATCAAGCGCTGGTATAAGTGAGTTACAGTCGATGGGGAGTACTTTGGAGGGGACAATATCGATTATGATGAATAAACTTGTATTTTTTATTTTAAAAATAAAGTCCTAAAACTTTTTGATCAAGGTGATATCTCCATGTAATTGAACGCAAAATAATCACAGATTGTTACGTATTAAAATTGTCTTTAGAGAATGAAGATATTGACGCCAGAATGTCCATATGTAGGTGATCGAACTCCAAAACTTTGATTCTACGACGGATGATAGGGAGGGGAGAAAAATGAGTTATTAAGATAGGCTTAGTAGATGCAATATAATTTGTATTATTATAACTAAAATTCATTTGAAACAAATTTTATTTTATTTATTTTGATTTTATTTTATTTCATGGATCGTAAAACTGAATAAAAAGGAATATGGTTCTTCCTATTTTGACTCTCCTCAGTGCACAAAATATAGATAGTCGCATTGTTGATATCCGAAGTGCTATGAAAATGCATTGTATTTACACCGACTTCTGGTAAACCAGAGGGAAAAGTCAAGGTCAAGAGGGAAAAGTCAATCGATGCTTTTAAGACATTTACAAAATTGTACCCTAAAAAATCACGAAGTCGGTGGAAACAATTAAATTTTTAAACGACTGGGTGTCCGAAACCGATTAGGAAGGTTGAGATTGTCAACAAAGTCCTAGGACTCATGTTAGGAAAATTGGGCGATCATGATTTGGGTAGAGAATAGTCTAAAGTTGTAAGAGAAATCGAATTTTTTATAAATAACACTGTTTACGTGTCTACTAGCGAGGAGTCCCGTAAATTATTGTTTGGGTTGCGTCACGTGGAATGGTAACATCAGTGATTGTATGAAGGAATTTATGGAAAATTAGATGAGCAAAAATGATATGGATTTGATTGCACTCCATCCCCAGGCCGATTCGAAATTGTAAGAGGCGTAAAATCGTCAGGTAGCTGATTACGTCACGTTAAGAAATTTCGAATCAACAAAGAGATCCCAAGATGATTACCCGATTTAAAGACCATAGCAAGTCATACGAGGTTTGTAAAATGATCGTTATGTAGTAGCAGACATTGAAGGTCTTAAAGTGAACTAGCGCAAGTACGAAAGCGTATGAGGACCAAACATATGTATATGTGACTCTGCTGTTGAGTAACTATATATGTATATATATATATATATATATATATATATTAAAAAAGGGTTAAATAACTACCCCATGGTCCTATTAGGAGAAACCGTCATCTAAAAATAAAACCGGCGCCCAGTAGAAACGCGGTAAATCACGTTTATTATCCAAGGATGACAGATTTCTGCATCGATCTCGCGGATCTTTCTCTTTAAGCGAATATTTTGGGTCAAGTCGTTGCAACTCGCGTTTGAGATCTTGATACCTCACGAATGTAGTTCGTTTCTTGAAGTCTTGGAGAACGATATCAGGCCTCGAGTGTGTCTCAATATATATGTATATATAGCCTAGGAGAAAGCCCTTTTGTGGTTAGTTTTCAAGTAAATATTGCAAAGATTGTAGCAATTTTAACGTTTTTTTAAATTTTGAATAAATTTCGTAATAATGTATGTTTTATAATATTCCTATACTCATTTAAAATCTATTTTTCCACAGTAACGCAACAGATTATGAGCGTCAATCTAAAAATAATTCCTATCGCAGATTTTTCCACAGTATCACAAGAGCGCTATGAGCGTAAATCTAAGAAAGATTCCTATCACAGTGTAAGAACTTAAAGTTGTTTTGTACTAATAAGCGTTTGCGATATTGTTGAAAAACAGCCTAAAAATGAGCCCAAGAGCATTAAAAATATTGATTATTGAAGAAGTTATTGAAAATTTAAGAAAACATGGAAATTTACACTGTTCTTGCAATATCTACTTAAGAAATTAATGATTTGGATTCATCTTGAGTTTATTTTCTAGGAAATTTTGAGAGCATTGAGCAATTTAATGAAAAAACATTTTACCTCTGACATAATTAAAAGTAAGAGAATTTGGGTGTACTTTCGAAAAGTGGATATGCCCGATTTTCTTCGCACTATGTATACTTATGTATTTTGACGCGCTGATTACGAATATGATAGTGAAGATTGGGGCAACATTGATTTTCATGGTGAAATCATCAAAAACCCATCGAAATCATATTTTTTTAAGTTTATCTCAGCTAATATGCAAAATTCAAAAAAATATTTTAAATAAAAGTTGTAGATCTCATCAAAATACACATTTTTTATTCTAAGCATTTTTTATAGGAGTGATTGTTTCCGAGAAACTCGGTAAAATGAAAGTGACAGAAGTCTATAACCCCATGAGGCGTTGGAAAAGGGGGCTGTACTTCTGAAAAGGGGATATGCCCGATTTTCTATGCACTTCATATACTTATGTAGTTTAACGTACTGATTACGTATATGATAGTAAAAATTGGCGCGAATTTGATTTTCATGGTGAAATCATCAAAAACCCATAAAAAGCATGGTTTTTTAGGTTTATCTCAGCAAATATGCAAGATTGAAAAAAAATTTTCAAATAAAAGTTGTAGATATCACTGAAATACACATGTTTTATTGAAAGCATTTATTTATGGGAATGATAGTTTCCCAGAAAATCAGTGATAAATCCATTAAACTCGGCTTATTGCCTACTCACGCTCTTCACCGCGAGAAGGTTGGATTATTTTGAAGAGCATCTGTTTTTTTAGATTTGATTATCCCTGCCCCTTTTCCAACGCCCTGTGGGAGCAGGAAGGCACCCCCGTGACTGATCATAGAAATAATGTAAGATTACACCTCTGTCCCTTTTACAAATGCCCCGTGGGGCGGGAAGGCACTCCTGTGACTGTTTATAGAAATAATGTAAGATCAAATCCCTGCTCCTTTTCCAACGCCCAGTGGGGGCGGGAAGGCACCCCTGTGACTGGTTATAGAAATAATGTAAGGTCACATTCCTGCCCCTTTTCCAACGCCTCGTAGGGGGCGGGAAGGTATCCTGTGACTGGTCACAGAAATAATGTAAGATCACACTCCTACTACTTTTACAACGCCTGATGGGGTTATAGACTTCTGTCACGTTCATTTGGCCGAGATTTTCGGATACAATCATTCCTATAAAAGAATGCTTAGAATAAAAAATATGTATCTCGATGAAATCTACAACTTTTATTCAAAAAATTTTTTTGAATGCTGCATATTAGCTAAGATAAACTTAAAAAAATATGATTTTTATGGTTTTTTGATAATTTCACCATGAAAATCAAATTTGCGCCAATTTTTACTATCATATTCGTAATCAGCGCGTCAAAATACATAAGTATACGAAGTGCGAAGAAAATCGGGCATATCCACTTTTCGGAAGTACACCCAAATTCTCTTTTAATTGTCAAATCGATCAACCCATCTGCCTAAAACGTGAGACCATCACAAAATTATTGCCGAGGCTCAAATTTTAGCTTAGCTTAGCTTAGTTTCCAAGAAAAAAGTAAAATACTAGGCAGTCTGATAAGTACCTGAAAATTCTAAGAAATGGCATTAGTATTCACTAATGTGAACCATTTTCGTCGAGCTTGATCCTTCAAATGACGC